>NC_134485.1:311532105-311653310 GCF_040206685.1 Ascaphus truei
ACATGGACCCTGTCGAGGTGGGGCAAGTCTCTCTTTCTCTCTCTTTCTCCCCTCCCATTCGGTTCTTCCACCCCTACGAATATCCTTATGTCTGGAACCACAACTTCTGATTCCCGAATCCTAATCGCTATGCTTGAGATCCGCATGGATGCCGAGGGTTCTTGAACCAATGCTTCATCCAGTTCGAGATCATGCCTTTTCGCTGTCCTTCCCAGAGATCCAATGTGGCGTATATTATTTCACTACTCACTGACAATGCCCTGGCCTGGGCTTCTCCCATCTGGGAACAAAGATCGGACCTAACTCAGGACATTGGACTATTCGCCAGGAAATTCCGTAGAGTCTTTGACACTCATCTCTTTTTCAGATCTCCCAGGGAAACCGTCCTGTTGCCAGATACGCTCTTGACTTTCGTACAATTGCTGCGGAGACTGGTTGGAATAACGAGGCGTTGTCATCGGCCTTCTGGCAGGGTCTTTCGGAGTCACTATAAAGACGAAATTGCCGCACAAGAGCACCCAACAGATCCTGAGGAACTTATTGCTATCTGCATCCACGTAGACCAATGGTTGCAAGAAAGGAGGTCCGAATGCTCCCGTCATCACCAACTCACACCCAGATCGTCTTCTCTCCACCCTGGTACGCCAGAATCGTCTCACTCCGACACTCCTGAACCCATGCAACTGGGTGGTAATAAATTGTCTCCCTCTGAGAAGCAACTCCAGGCTCTGTCTGTATTGTGGTATCAAGTACTTCCAGGTGAGTCTCATTGTGAACACTCTCCACTTCCCCTATCACCAAAAAGACCTTGCCAACCAGGATATTGATCCCAGTTTCATTTACCTGTAAGGGTTTTCAGTGCCTTAGCATTTATGGATTCGGTGTGAGGAGCCAAATTTATCAACCAAGGCTTCGCTGAGAGGAACAACATCCTGCTTGTCCGCAAGAGGATCCTTGTAGGATTTGAAGCCATTGATAGTCGGCTATTACAACCAGCCTTCATTTCCTTGCAGACTATCCTCTTCCACTTACAGACTGATAAGGATCATAGGGAGGAGATCTATCTGGTCGTGATTCACACTCCCGTTGAAGTGATCCTGGACCTCCCGTGGCTTCAACATCATAATCCCCGTATCGACTGTACCAATAAGGACCTATCCAGTGGAGCACACTTTGTGCAGAAGACTGCGCGGTTTCCATCCAAAAGATATGTGGGTCGGTAACCCCAGGAGAGGAGACGAGCTTTCTGCCAGAAATATATAGCGAATTACATGATGTTTTTGAAAAGGCACGATCAGAGTTTCTACCACTGCATCGTCCCTTTCGAATGCCCTATTTACCTTTTATCCAGTTCAGTTCTTCACTGGGGAAGGTCTTATCCGCTCTCACTCCCGGAGACTAAAGCCATGAGTGACTACATTCAAGAAAATCTTAAAAAAGGGTTCATTCAGAAGTCCTCTTCCCCAGCCGGAGCAGGATTCTTTTTTGTAAGAAAAGGCTATATCTCTTCGCCCCTGCATCGACTACAGAGGTCTGAATAAGATAACCCTTACGAATCGTTACCCTTTACCTTTGATCTCGGAACTTTTCGACCGCCTTCAAGGGGCTATCATCTTCACCAAGTTGGATTTACGTGGTGCCTACAATTTGGTAAGGATTTGCCAGGGGGTCGAATGGAAAACGGCCTTCACCACACGAGATGGCCATTATGAGTACCTGCATGCCCTTTTTGTCTCTGCATTGCCCCTGCCATCTTCCAAGACTTTGTCAACTATCAGGGATCTTCTTAATCAGTTCCTTATTGTCTACTTGGACGACAATGATTTTTTCCAAATCTCTCCAGGAACATATCGGTCACATCAAATGGGTACTATTACGCCTTCGTGAAAATCATCTTTTCGCCAAACTGGAAAAATGCCAGTTCCACCAAACGTCTACGGCATTTTTGGGATATGTCATCTCTGACTCCGGGTTCACTATGGATTCAGCTTAAGTAAAGGCAGTTCTGGATTAGACTCGCCCTACTACACTTAAGGCTGTACAATGTTTTTTGGGCTTTGCGAATTATTGCAGGTTTATTCGGAATTTCTCCTCTACGGTAGCCCCCATTACTGCCTTGACCAAGAAAGGAGCGGATTTTGCATCTTGGCCGCCAGCCACCATTCAAGCCTTCGGCCACCTGAAAAGTGCCTTCATGTCTGCTCCCATCCTCATATATCCGGATCCCAAACTACCATTCACCTTGGAGGTAGACGCATCTGATGTCGGGGCCGGAGCCATCTTATCACAAAGATCACCTCAGGCCAGGCTTCAAACTTGTGCCTTTTTTTCTAAGAGATTTTCTTCTGTGGAGCAGAATTATGACGTAGGGAACCGGGAACTCTCAAAGAATGGAGACATATATGTTGGAAGGTACGGAGAACCCTATCACAAAAATCTGCTCTACATAGAAGGCGCTCGTTGCTTAAGTGCTCGACAAGCCCGCTGGCCGCTTTTTTTCCCCCTGCTTCAATTATATTATTTCCTATTTACCGGGTTCCAAAAATATTAAGTTAGACAAAAAGAACAGCTACTGCTCAGCTAGAGTATAATGAGTATATGAGGGGTGCATGCTGGGATAAGAACTGATAGCAAAAATACAAGAGTAAAATAGAGTTCTATCCAAGAGGTTGAGTGCACGCACTATAGGGATTACTCTTGTATTTTTGCTTCCAAAAATATTAAAGCTGATGCTCTTTCACGACAGTTCATGGTTGAAAATAAATCCGAGGATCATCTAGAGACAATTCTTCCTCCTAAGTACATTCTCTCTGCCAACACGTTTGACGTACTGGACGACATTCTACAAGACCAATCTTATATCCCAGAGGGTTTCGAAGTCCCGGAGGGACGCCGTTTCACCTCACCACAATACCAGAGGAAAGTTCTAGAATTGGGTCATTCCTCCAAATCATGTGGAAATCCAAGTAACAGAAGAAGTACCGATCTTGTTGAACAGACCTTCTGGTGTCCCGGCATTCAAAGGGACATTAAAGAATTTGTCAATGCGTGCTCAAAACAAGACTCCCCGGTGCAAACCACCTGGACTCTTACATCCTCTCCCCATACCAGATCGTCTTTGGAACCATTTGTCTATGGACTTTATAGTAGAGCTTCCTGTTTCCAAGGGGATGAACACAATTTTTGTTGTCGTTGATCGCTTTTCCTAACAAACACAATTCATTCCTTTGAAAGGTCTTCCCAACTCATCCAAGTTAGCAGATATTTTTGTCAAGGAGATTTTTCGTCTGCATGGGGTACCACAGACCATCGTCTCCAATCATGTGTCTCAATTTGTTTCAAGGTTCTGGCATTTATCTCAAAGGATGGGCATCTCTTTACATTTTTCTTCACGGCATCATCCCCAAACCAACGATCAAACAGAGAGAACCAATCAGTCATTGGAGCAATACCAGCGTTGTTTCGTCTCTGACACCCAGGATAACTGGACGGACCTTCTTCCCTGGGCTGAATTCGTGCACAATAGTCTGCGCAGTGAGTCCACCCAACAGTTGGCCTTTTTTCATAAACTATGATTCCACTCATCCCGCCTTCCAATGTCCACATCTTCTTCTCAGGTACCAGCTGCGGATAACAAAATTCGACTTCTTCAGGATTCATAAAAAGTGATCCAGGGGAATCTTAGGACCACAATGGCTAGACAGACACTCCAGGCGGACCGTCCCCAGGGCAAGATCCAGGAATTTAGACCAGGAGATAAGGTGTGGTTATCATCTAAAAACATACGCCTCAAGGTGCCCACGCTCAAACTGGCATCCAGGTTCCTTGGACCCTATTCCGTAATAGAGAATGTCAATCCGGTGGCATATCGCCTAAGTCTTCCTCCATCAATGAGGATCCCCTCTGTCTTTCACATCTCCCTACTGAAACCTGCTTTCCAGAGCTCTCGCTTTCCCAATTCCTCCTCGCCTCCAGCTCCTCTCCCCATACAGGGGCAACAGGAATACGAAATTCAGTCCATCATGGATTCCAGAATCTCCAGAGGATCTATACAATATCTAGTCCACTGGAAGGGTTTCTCCCTGGAGGAACACTCACCACCATCTTCACGCTCCCAGACTCGTACAGACTTTTCACCAGAGCGTGGAACAGACAGGTGTTGCATGCCCACAATTTCTTTGATAGCTGGTAAAGTAGTCAAAAGTTTAGTGAGACATTCTTTGGCAACAGCTATCTGGTGCTGCTATGTGAAAGAATAGAATGAGTGGTATTTTTTTAAGCAAAGATAAAAATTCAGCAGTATCACTTGATTGTTTTTAGCGGGCCTTTCTTTTTTTCTTTATGTAGCCGGGTCCCCCTTTTACCTCTGACCGGGGAGAGGGACGGCTATTGAGGTACACTGGCTGCTGCCGGAGCAGATGCGGCTGGCTACGGGGAAACGCTCTGGTAAGCCGGAGCTCTGCTGTGTACCAGACAAGCGGTGGCTGCCATCTTAGAAGTTTATTATTATTATTATTATTATGCGCAATAGGACCATAGCGCATGCAGAGTACAGCCGCAAGCGGTGGCCATTTTATGAATAAGGCTCTGCGAGGGACTACAAGTCCCAGCAGGCCCAGGGGCTGTAGACAAAGTGGGGCAGCACAGCGAATAAGGCTGCCGAAGTCTCAGAGGAGCAGAAAGGATATGCATGCTACATGATAAAGCACATGCTACTGTGCATGCTTCACAGCCCACGCCAGTCGGAGCAGGGATAGCAAGGGGTAAGGTAGTGTCCGGGGAGCAGGGCATCCCTGGTCTAGGCCAGATACCCCTATAGATCCAAGCTAGGCCCTGATTCACCTTAGGGAATTCTGAATTCTGATTCTGCAGGGAAGGCTCCAGATAGGGACGCTCCCCTTTGTCACTACAAGTTTGAGGTTGAGTTAAGGCGCCAGTGACGAATGCACACGGTTTGTGCGGCTGCAGTCTGGGACCAGACCACAGGAGACACTTTAAAGGGACATACTCCAGCGGGATACCCCTCCAGAGGCACACGCCTGCGGACAGGGGTGGAAGAGGATCCAGCAGACCACGGCGTGGGACCACATCGTGGTTTAATGGACCCATCAGCCCAGTCTAGCCTAAGACCAGGAGGGTATCGCATCAATGTGCACCAACGGCCATACACAGTGGGTAGCACTACTCCACACACACTCTTTGGATGGGCCTGGTCTGTGGACACTAGCGGGTTAAGTGCCCAGGCACTTCAGTACTTTGGGGGTTCCACCGGGGTGGTGTTACTGTGGGGGCAGTGTATTGTGGTCACTCTTATATTGGGTTGTGTGTCTTATGTCAGGCTTAGGCCTCCTGTGAGCCACGCAGGTAACACTCAGCATGCGTAGTTCCTTAAGTCACGGGGGAAAAGTGCTACATTTACATTTCATGGTTTGGCTGATTTAGCCAAGTAAATAAAAAGAAAACCGGCGCCTTACAAGTTCAGTAGGATATAGGAAGTCCAAAATGATATCATTAAAGTCCCCACAAAGTCCTCTGTAGCAAAAACGATGAAAGAATTGCTGTGCAGCTCCCACTGTGCATGAAGAGTTATGTGGTCCAGATATTGTATGGACCTGGCGATTTTCCAGTCTTCTGGAACCCTTCATTTATGTTGATTTAATAAATTAGCTTTTTATCATTATTAGCCTGTTTAGTTTGTCTGTCTTGTTTTGTCATTAGTGTTTTGGGTCATCTTGTCAGTTATATTAGTTTGACATACTGCACCATAATTTTGTTTGTTTGTTTTTTCTCCACATAACTCTTCATGCACGGTGGGAGCTGCACAGCAATTCTTTCATCGTTTTTGCTACAGAGGACTTTGTGGGGACTTTAATGATATCATTTTGGACTTCCTATATCCTACTGAACTTGTAAGGCGCCGGTTTTCTTTTTCTTTACTATATCCAAGTGTCTGATTGTACAATTAGCACTCACCTGGCGGCATAATTCCACCTACACTAGGGTTAAATATTTAATATTATATTTCACTATTTATAGCGCTGTGTTCACACTGTCTTTTTCTTTGTGATTTAGCCAAGTGGTTCAAGGTTTAAAGGAGATTTCTGTTTAAGGATATGGAAAGCCTAGTACCTAGTTTGCTTACAGGATTAATGTCAATGTCAGATATACTTTATTTTTCATAATACCTAGATACTTTATTTAAAACTGCTTTCACTTGAGAATTTGTGAGGGCATTTAGAGTAAGAGAGTTGGTGGCCAAGAGTAAAAGGGTGGTTGTGGGTCTAAGATATATGATGTTATGCGGTTGGAAAGTAAGTCAGGTCAGTAATTTGCAAGTCTAAAAGATGTCAAATGGGTAAAGGTTGTTAAATATGTTTGTTGGCGTTAGAATGGAAAGGTAACTTCTCACTGGCAATTTTTGGCAAAATGTTAACCAAAAGGTTTAGGTAGCTTTCTGGTACATGAGAATAAAACTCCTTTAGCAAAATGCCAGTTTGTTTTACAGGTGATAAGGGGCAGCTAAAAAATAAGACAGGAAGACATGGGGTAAGGGAAGGAAGGGAGGGGGAGGGGAAAGACAACAATGGCAATGAATTCAAGAGAAAAGTGGGGGGGGGGCAATGTTTCAAGGGTGAACCCCCCTTCAGGCCCATTTCCAATTACCTGGGGGATCAATGGTCCTTCCCTCATCATGAACTCAAGCCTCCTTTAAGGGACACTCAAGTGTCCCTTATCACCATTGATATTACGTAGTGAGTGCATGTCTATTGTTTTGAAATTAAATTCATGTTTACTTATCTCTAGAGACAATAGTGTTCTTTTTGAGTGTTGAGAACTGTTCCATTTGTTATAGTCATTGTTCAGGGTTTAGGGCCCCTCCCTGCTCCCGCTGCACCAACATTTTACTTTATTAGAAGCTCATTATCCTTAGTGAGTGCTGTCTAAAATTATATGGGCTTGCGTGTACTGACTGATATGTGTGGTTGATTTGAAGTGCTGGTTGTTTAAAGTGTGTGCAGTTAGAACCAGAAGCAGTTTGAACAAGGAAGCAGTTAAACAAAGTATAGTTATTGAAGTACAGTTTACTGTTAGTACTTCTAAACTTCATAGTTGCTAGAATGAGCAGGATTGAAAATGCCACTTGTATGTGCACTTGGCACATGTATGTGCACTTGGAGCAGCTGTTCCAAGGAGCATACCGCTGTGAAAAGTGTGAGCGGGTTGTCTCTTTAGAGTCAGAGATTGCTGATCTGAAGAGGCAACTTGCAATATTGAGGGACATTGGCAATCTTGAAAGGGAATTAGAGCTCACTGAGCAGGCCCTTGCTTCGACTAGTGGTGCAGATGGTGGCGCTGTTAGTGAGGAGCAGGTAGGTAGCTTGGTGACATTTAGAAGGGGAAGCAGGGGCAATAGGGAGAGGCAGGTCGTTTCTGAGCTGACACATCCCAATAGATTTGACATGTTGAGTGAAGATATTGGGAATGTTGGGGCAGAAATGGCAAGGCTGGGGAGACTAATTCCTCTAGCAGCCAGGGGAATAGTTCCTCCAGCACAGTGGGGACTCAGGATGCTCAGATACAAAGAAAGATTGTGGTGGTAGGGGACTCCATTATTAGGAAGGTAGATAAGGCAATCTGTTGCCAGGACCGCATGAACCGAACACTTTGTTGTCTCCCGGGTGCTCGGGTTCGGCACATTGCGAATCGGGTAGACAGATTGTTCGGGGGGGGCTGGGATTGACCCGGTGGTCTTGGTACACGTTGGCACCAATGACAACGTTAGAGAAAGATGGAGGGTCCCTAAGGGATCTAGGCCAAAAGCTTAAGGCAAGGACCTCCAAGGTAGTATTTTCTGAAATACTACCAGTGCCATGCGCAACCGCAGGGAGACAGTCAGAGATCAGGGAGGTTAATGCATGGCTAAGAAAGTGTTGCAGGAAGGAGGGGTTTGGGTTTTTAGAGCACTGGGACTCCTTTTCTGAGAGGTGCCATCTATATTCTAGGGACGGATTGCACCTCAGTGAAGAGGGATCTTCTGTGCTAGGGGGGAGCATGCTAAAAAGGTTGGATGAGATTTTAAACTAGGATGGGGGGGAGGGGAATGAAACAGATAATGAACTAAATGGAATAGATGATGATACAAGGTGGTATGGAGGTAGAATGGGGGCAAGTGCAAGTTTGACAAGCAGTGAGACACCCATAGTAAATACAGATAATACTAGAAAACTTCTAAAGACAAAACAAAGTGGGCGCAGAAAGGAAGGAGCAGATAAGATAATAGTACAGGCTGAAAAAAAACTGAAATGCATGCTTGCTAATGCAAGAAGCCTGACAGATAAAATGGGGGAGCTTGAATTAATAGCTGCAAGAGAGCAGTATGATATCATAGGCATTACTGAAACATGGCGAGATGAAACTCATGACTGGACAGTTAATTTAGAGGGTTATTCTCTTTTTCGGAAGGATCGAACAAATAGAAGGGGAGGTGGAGTATGTTTATATGTTAAACCGGATCTAAAACCTATTATAAGGGATGATGTCTATGAAGAGAATGATGAAAATGTAGAGACTTTGTGGATAGAAATATGCAGTGGAGGTAAAAGTATAAAGAAAATGTTTGTGGGAATATGCTATAAACCACCAAATATCTGTGAGATTGAGGAAGCTAAAATACGTTTGCAAATGGAGAAGGCATCAAAACTGGGTCATGTTTGCATAATGGGGGATTTTAATTATTCAGACATAGACTGGGGCAATGAGATTAGAGTTACAACAAAAGGGAACAGGTTTTTAGGGGTGCTTAAAGACAATTATATGACCCAAATTATTGAGGAACCAACCAGGAAAGGGACAGTTCTGGATTTGGTCATATCAAACAATGTAGAAGTAATAACAAATATTCAAGTCCTGGAACATTTGGGTAACAGTGATCATAACATGGTCTCATTTGAAATAATTTATCAAAAAACAGATTACTTGGGTTCAACAAAGACCTTCAACTTTGGAAAGGCAGATTTTAATAAACTGAGGTCTAATCTAGTAGTAATACAATGGGATGATGTTTTTGCAGGGGAAAATGTAGAAGATAATTGGGCAGTCTTTAAAACATTGTTAGAAAAGCACACTTATCAGTGTATACCCTTGGGTAATAAGTATAAAAGAAATAAGTCAAAACCAATGTGACTAAATAAACAGGTAGGGGAGTGTAACAGGGGAGATATCTCTGTCCAGGTAATGTGCCTCTAATCCAGCAGTGTGGTGGTTAGCTGCTGGTAGTCAATTAACAAACACCACTTGCCTGATTAGATGGCTTAGAAAAGCCTGTCTTTTGAGACAGGAAGTGAGACACCTTAGCTCACACCTGAGCTGAACTTGGAGACACTTGTCTTGAGCCCTGCCAGAAGAAACAGCAGAGCTGCTTTCAAGATACAGGGGAAACTTCTAAACCTGAATGCTGACCAACCCTGAAGAAAAGGTAGCAACCAGGGACAGAGAAGATTTTCCCTCCAAACCACAAGGAACAGATAAGACTTTTATTTAGAAGACTTTTTATATCTGTTCATTTCATGCTATATGTTTGGGCTGGGAGACATGCTTATCTAAGGGAGTTGTGAACTGCATAGTATTTCACTAGAAATACTCCCAAGTGAATAGAAGCTTTGTTTACCCCTTGTTTGGATGGTTTCCTGATGTTAAGGAAAAGGCGCAATAAAAGGCTTATTTAATTTCACTATAATCAGTCTCCCTTGCATACCTCTGTGAGCGTCCGCCTACAGGGAGGAAATGGACAAGAAGAGGAAGGCGTTTAGATTCTTTAAGTCAGAAGGGACAGAGACATCGTTTCAGAATTATAAGGCATGTAACAAAAATTGCAAAAGGGCAATCAAATTAGCAAAAATGGATAATAAAAAAAGGATTGCAATAGAAAGTAAGGTCAACCCTAAAAATTTCTTTAAGTACCTTAATAACAAAAAAATGAGAAAAGGAAATATAGGACCCTTTCAGTGTTAGATGGGTAGGCAGATTATTGGAGATAAGGAAAAAGCTGAGGTATTAAACAAATTCTTTGCCTCTGTGTTTACCAGGGAAGAATAAAGTTCAATAGTAGTGCCACAGGAGGAAGCCACAACCTCCATATTAATGAACAATTGGTTAACTGAGGAAGAAGTTCATATGCGACTTGAAAAAATTAAAATTAATAAGACACCTGGCCCCGATGGCATACATCCAAGAGTTCTCAAGGAGTTAAGCTCAATAATAGCAAAACCATTATATTTAATATTCAAGGACTCCATTTCCATAGGCTCAGTACCACAAGATTGGCGTAAAGCAGATGTGGTGCCTATATTTAAAAAGGGAGCTAGATCAAAACCGGGAAATTACAGACCTGTAAGCCTGACTTCAATAGTAGGGAAACTACTTGAAGGTTTAATACGGGATAATATTCAGGAATACCTAATGGAAAACAAAATTATTAGTAACAGTCAGCATGGATTTATGAAGGATAGATCTTGCCAAACTAACCTTATTTGTTTCTTTGAAGAGGTAAGTAGGAATTTAGACCAGGGTATTGCAGTTGATGTGGTCTAGTTAGATTTTGCAAAGGCTTTTGATATGGTGTCACACAAGAGGTTGGTGTACAAAATAAAGAAAGTTGGACTAAGTAATAATATATGCACCTGGATTGAAAACTGGTTAAAGGACAGACAACAGAGGGTTGTCATAAATGGAACTTTTTCAGGTTGGGCTAAAGTCGTGAGTGAAATACCTCAGGGATCGGTACTGGGACCCCTGCTTTTTAACTTGTTTATTAATGACCTTGAGGTTGGGATCGAGAGCAAAGTCTCCATCTTTGCTGATGATACTAAATTGTGTAAGGTAATAGAATCAGAGCAGGATGTAATTTCTCTTCAGAAGGACTTGGAGAGACTGGAAACGTGGGCAGGTAAACGGCAGATGAGGTTTAATACAGATAAATGTAAGGTTATGCATTTGGGATGCAAGAATAAAAAGGCGACTTACAAATTATATGGAGATATATTGGGGGAATCCTTGATGGAGAAGGATTTAGGAGTGCTTGTAGACAGCAGGCTTAGCAATAGTGCCCAATGCCATGTAGTAGCTGCAAAGTCAAACAAGATCTTATCTTGCATCAAACGGGCAATGGATGGAAGGGAAGTAAACATAATTATGCCCCTTTACAAAGCATTAGTAAGACCACACCTTGAATATGGAGTACAATTTTGGGCACCAATCCTAAGAAAAGACATTATGGAACTAGAGAGAGTGCAGAGAAGAGCCACCAAATTAATAAAGGGGATGGACAGTCTAACTTATGAGGAGAGGCTAGCTAAATTAGATTTATTTACATTAGAAAAGAGGCATCTAAGAGGGGATATGATAAATATATACAAATATATTCAGGGACAATACAAGGAGCTTTCAAAAGAACTATTCATCCCACGGGCAGTACAAAGGACTCGGGCCATCCCTTAAGGTTGGAGGAAAGGAAATTTCACCAGCAACAAAGGAAAGGGTTCTTTACAGTAAGGGCAGTTAAAATGTGGAATTCATTACCCATGGAGACTGTGATGGCAGATACAATAGATTTGTTCAAAAAAAGGTTGGACATCTTTTTAGATGGGAAAGGTACTGCTGCGGCACAGTTTATTCGAGCATTTGCCCGTTCTGTGCCGCAGCAGTAGCCTGGCGCGCGCCCGAGTGTGACGGGCGCACGCCGAAGCAGCGGAAGAGCGCCCTCCGATCGGGGCGCTCTCCCTACCGCTGCCGGGTCCGCCGGGTCCCCCGGAACCCCCTGCCGCTGTCCCGCGATCGCGGGACACCAGGGCTCCCTCGGGGAGCCCCTGGACACGCGTGCAGGGGGCGCACGCTCCCGATGACGCGTGACCGCGCGTCTATGACGCGCGGCACGCCGAGGGGCGGCCACTAGCAAGCCGGGAGATTTCCCGGCTTGCGGTACCGACCACACTTCAATAAAGTGTGTCGGTAGTGTATACAGGGATATACCAAATAAGTATACATGGGAAGGATGTTGATCCAGGGATTAATCCGACTGCCAATTCTTTGAGTCAGAAAGGAATTAATTTTTCCCCTTAATAGAGTTTTTTGTTTGCCTTCCTCTGGATCAATAAGTAAGTATAGATATAGAATAAAGTATCTGTTGTCTAAATTTAGCATAGGTTGAACTTGATGGACGGAGGTCTTTTTTCAACCTCATCTACTATGTAACTATGTAACTTTGTAATATATCAGTTAGTTTATTGTGTTATTTTTTAATAAGGGACAGGATATAATGTATTAAAATGTGGTTGTCACGCTCTTAAAATAGGGGCAGCAGCTGAAGAAATGAGGTTAAGCTTAGGATAAATCCCCATTAAGAAAATTGGGAGAGGGCCATATAATTGTTATAAAACTTACGTCAGACCTGAATCGATTGAATACTTTCCTTTATTTTATTCCTCATTTCTTTTAGGTGTAAGTAATCTGGATCATAGGATTATCCATTGGGTGGGTGAAAGAGCTTTGGTTCACTAGCATTGCTCTCACCTGGGTCTTGAGGACAGAGGGTATGTGGTATGTTGGGTCACAGGGTTTTAAATTGTGGAGACATTTTCTATGGTTGATACTGTAGAAAGCCTACATTTAAGGATCAAAAGGTTTTAATCAATCATGTGAGAGGGACCGAGCTAGGTGAAATTCATGTATTTAGAATTGATTTCTCTGGTGTTTTGCCGTTCACAAGATGTCACAAGTTGTACCACATTTTAAGGAGTTAACATTTAAATCTCCTAGATAGATGTAGTAGGAAACTGAATAAATAAAAATCAGTTAGACATATAGATTTGCAAAATGTTTGAATACTTTTTAAAAGAAAAATAATTAATTTATTTGTGTTACATAGGTTTAGATATTTTAAATTTGAGGTTGCAAGGTGGAATTGAAAGGAGGTAAATTGGTTTGGGTGCTCCAAGTTAAGCTCTTGGCTGGGAGGCAAAGTTGGATTGTTTGTTTTTAATTATTGTGTTAGGATTTATGACAGGAAGACTAGGGATTGTTATGTTTATATCCATTATTTCACATAATTTCAATAAGATTGTAAGCTCTCCAGGGCAGGGATTTAATTTCCTATGTGTCACGGGAGACCAGGCATTTACACCTTTTTACCAGGATCATAGATTGAGCAAAACATGCAAATGAAAAGGCATACACACAATGATACACAAACTACATAAGAAAAGACAGTTACTGGGAGTCTGGGGTACAAAACTCGACTTTCCCAGGTGCAGGGGCTCCTAAATAAGAAACTTACCCTGACCGGGATATAGCCCCAAGTGTCCTGGAACTCAAATCAGCATGAAGCAGTTATTAGCAGTGTGTTTAAATGTGTATATACTGTTGTGCACTGCATTTTAAACTTGGACTTTCAGAACCAATGTTCGTGCGCAGCAACGAGGGTGAGAGGCACATCTGAGTGCTGGCGGGACTTGCAAGCTTCTACGATGCAGGTCTGATACAAACTCACTATTGATGTTGCTACATGAAGCTTTGACTGCAATTATCACACTGTTGTAGCGATGTACTGTTCAGTGATACTATATATTGCTACTCTGTGACGACTGGAAGTAGCAATGACACAGAGGTACTTACTCTAACACAGCTACAGTGATTTTTTGTCTGCTCATTTTGGCACATCATCCAGCTTATATTGCTGGCGGTCGATTCATCATTTGTGTGTTTCTTAACCAACGCCCTTATTGCTTGTGACATATTTTGTTTCTTACTGCATATCATATCATGGTCTTGTTATTAGCTAACTATTGCTTTATTACGATCTGGACAGATATTAATATCTTATGACAGATTCATTTCCATGAGGCTATAACGATACGGACTTGATCCGTGCCTCTGGGCATTATTAACACCTTTTGTGTGCCCACTATTCCTATTTTGATTTACATGTGTTTCTATAGCAGTGATCTGTTTTTTGTAAATGGCTATAATTGGATTCGAACATTGATTCGATGCCTCTAGGCATTACTACACATTTTGTGTGCCTATACGATTATTGAAGTAGCTAATAACTAAGGGATTGAACCATTTAAGGATATTATTGCAGGTATTTAAGAATGTGCACGTGTGACCTAATATTAAGGATTAGCAAAATCAGTCTACATGCTACCTGTTTACCGTATACAGGCTTTTTAAACATTACTATTGCTGTACCCTGTGGGTATCCATGGATATATTTTGACCTATCTTGGTTCTATATATTATTAGTGATATTATCACCTACAATTTGGACATCCCCCAGGTTTCAGTGTTTGGTACTAATTTATTTAGCGTTTCTATTGTTTTATATGTGTGATCACCATAGTGATATATTTACTTTAATACACCTTTTTGTATTAATTTTCACATACATATATTCATTTTTTATCTTAATATCATTAAAATTGATTTTAAATTTATTATCATATCATACTACACAATGAGTGCTTTCAAAAGGGTGTGCTTCTCCCAAATTCACAAAAACTATCTTGAAATCCCAGCTGTGACCACTATGTTCCTTCATGAGAAATTGAGGTTTATCTGAAGCCGGTCCTCTACTATTCGCGCAAGAGCATCTTTTTCCACATTCAAATCTCCTGCTATAGTTCTGGCGCTTAGAATCTCATGAACGGATTGGCTGAGGCTTTCTTATAGTATTATGGAGTTCATTCACAAAATACTACAGCGAATCACAGCGTTGGAACATTCTTAACAGCCTATCAGAGCGATGCTGGTCATGTGAAGCCAGGATTCTGAATCTGCCAAGGGACATATGCAAGTTTGCTACCTATTCCCTTGCTATTCAGATGCCACCCGCTGGGACAGGCGCCTCCAAATCTGATGGGGCAATATGATAGTCCGGACGACTTCCATTCAGCCCAGGATGAGGGTACTTGAGCCCTGCCCTGCTACCCAAAGGGCTCTAACACATGAGGCATCCCCTGGTGGCTTTCAGCTCTGATGTCTGATAGACTCACTGGCGCCAAGTTTGTAGCCCAGTAGCCCGTCAGAACATTGGTTCTGAAAGTCCAAGTTTAAAATGCAGTGCACAACAGTATATACACATTTAAACACACTGCTAATAAAATATACATTTGCAATACTGTCCTAAGTTTTGATATGGCGGAAAAAAATAGAAAGCTGCACTTTATTTTCTACTGGCCCATATTTCCCACACACTGTATTTAGACTTAGTTAGGACTTTGAGTCCTCTAACAACCTTATATATGGTTGGAGCACCTCAGAACCCCTATACAGGTTCTGGCGCACCTGGGCATTAACTTCATATCCCCTTAACCTAGGGACTTCTGTGAGTTACAGGGACACCTTGCGTCCCTATGCCCCATTTAGCTTTCTGGGCTATGCTGAAGCAAAGAACACTAGCGATGAGTTGTGCAAGCATTTTCAAGGGGAGATATTGCCAGGACAATGTGCCTACTTGTATCCGGGAATCAAGCATGATTCCCAGGTATATTATTGGGATATCCAGCAACTCTGGATCCCAACTACCTAGACACATTCTGTCAACACTTTTTTTTCGCAAAGCCCCCCCCCCCCCTCCCTTCCTTGAAACTCATGCCCTAGCAATCCCTGGAAAGGTAGAAACGCAAACAAATCTTTATTAACGCATTTTACAGGTTATGCGGTAAACAGTATTGGGCTCAAGAGCTGACACTCCCGAACCCCAACACATGGATCAGAGGTAACCAAATGGGCTTAAACCTTTATTGTGAGCCTGGTTACCCACTCACCGTCACACTATGGTGTGATCTTATTTGTTGTAATTATTGTACTATATTCCTCTGTACTGTGTTGTCTCTCTTGTAAAGCACTACGTACAGCTGTGTGCGCAATATAAATAAAGACCGCAGTAGCACAATTTAACATCAACATGTACTATTTCACTGCGCATGTGCTTGATTATATCACATTGCCCATGAACTACCTCATTTGTTCTACTGCGCATGTGCACAGGTCTGCAGGTGAAAATAATTCAATTAATTACGGATACTCTATTTAAGGGACTTTGTTGGACTTTTAATTTCATATACCCCTGAGGAAGAAAGCGGTTGACTTTCGAAACGCGTAGGGTGGCGATTTCAGCACCTTAGCACCTTGTATTTGGCGATTCCCACTACTAAACAGACGAATCTGCGTTTGCTGCTATCCAGCTAGTTTGCTGCTTGTGAAGGAGAGTCGAATCTACTTCTGCTGTTCCGGAATAGCTGCACGTCCCTTCCAGTGCATCGTGTGAGGTCCTGCACGCAGGCTGACGTACACACACCACCGGAGACGCCCGGGAGCAGGAAGCAACTTACAGCATCGAGAGGGGATACTCTCTAATATATCCACTGCCTGCTTACTTTTACCATCTGGTAAGTAGGCATTACATCTGATATCATCGGTGCTACGGAGTGCTCTAATCAACTTTTATTTTATTCTGTCCATATGTTTTTTATGTCTATGATCGTTATGAATTGTTATTAAATGTTTTTATTGGTAAATTTCACCTATCTGTTTCTCAGCTGATATATGTTGTGTTTTATGTAGTACGTCCTTTATATATACAGTATTATTTTATGTGTTGTGCTTTCTTCTTTTTAAGCACACCTTGAGGAGCTACGCCAGACCCATCAACAGGCTCGGTTTTTATATATCCTTTACATATATTTATCTTAGGCGCCTACAGATACATGTTTCCTTCCATACTATTGTTCTGACCAGGGGGTCAGTTTTTTGTATCATCAGGCAGCCCCCTATGTGTAATCTATTGTTAACACATGGGGTTTTGACACAAGTGTGATTATCATTGCTTTTTGGTTAGCGCTACCTGTTCTGTTGTTTTTCTCTCTTGTAAAGCACTACGTACAGCTGTGTGCGCAATATAAATAAAGATATAAATACATACAGTACATTGTTAATAAAATAATGTTGTAGCCTGTACCACCATATCCAATTGTCTTGTCTCTTTATTTAATAATAAGTATGCATCCTGGTAAGGACATATATTTTTCTTTCAACATTACCATGTGTGTCACTGTATAAAAAAATAATAATTTTATTAGCTGCATTCATTTATTTTATGCTCCATTTTGTCTTTATGTAGTCACTGTATCCAAATCAACGGCTGCTGACAAAAGTATAAAAAGAGTAAACTAGAAAAAAATATTATTGTGATGGGAATTAAATGAACATAAAATATTGTTAGCATGGAGCTTGGGAAACATAAAGAAAGAACTGCAAATGAAAGGCCAGCTTCATTGTAATATGAGGATGTTTGTATTCAATGTCGGCAACTTAACGTTTCTTTTTCAATGTTTAGTAAATGTGTACACTGCCCACTAAATAAACGTTTATCAAATCTTCGCCATGTAAGTACTGAATACAATAAAAGAACAAAAGAAGAATATTATAATATTCTGTTCTAAAATATATGCTTCATTATCATGCAGAAGAGTGTCTAGTGATAGAAGAGACATCCTCAGTGTTTTTAGAAAAAGATGTTTGGCAAATCTGCCATCTGCTAAATGATGGAATTGTTCTGAGAAGTTATCCCAGTTGGAACATTTATGAAATCAAAACATTATTGTAGGCTCCAGGAAACTTGCAGGATAAAAATGTTGAGATGACAGATGCCCTTTTTAAATTCCTGCTGAGGTACAAGATCATAGACCAATTGATTAGAACATAATATATTATATACACGTATATATACATATTTGTTCCTACTATGACAGTAAGAAATAGGGTCTTGATTGGCTGTAAGCCCACAAATCGTTTTATAACAGCTTGTCATCTCAGCAATATTTTTATGCGAAAAATCTGTGAATTTGTTCTCTAATATTAATATGAAAAAAGTAATTAACAGTTGATCCACACACATGGTTGATACTGATGTAGCCCCGGTCCCCTTGGGCTTCCAGAGACCCCCCTCCTTGCTGGCAGCGCGGTTGCGGGTGCTGCCGGAGCCAGTGACGGGCCCGCCGGCTGTTTGCAAAGGTGGGGCCCGAAGCAGGGAGCGCTCCGACGCCAGGGAGGCTCTGCGGCGCACCCGGCTAGCGGGGGCCGCCATTGTGTCTGCACGCGCATGCGCAGTGGTCGAGCATGTGCAGATGAAGTTCGGAAGCTGCGGTGGCCATTACAAAGTTGCGCATGCGCAGTGGGATCGCGCACGCGGCCCCAATACATTAGAGGCCTCCACGGGACTACAATTCCCATGAGGCTAAGGGAGACAAACACCAGGTGCTCCAGAACAGCCAATAAGGCTCAAGGATTCTCGGCAAGAGCAGTTAGATACATTTCGCGGGCTGGCAGTGACAGTTGGAGCAGGGAGCTGAGTAAGTGTGGGTGCTTGGGAGCAGTAGCCCCTTGCACTAGGCCAGTTAACCCCAGAGGCCCCAGATAACTGATACCATTGCCCCAGTTTGTGGTTGCTTCAGAGACAGGCTCTATGTGTGTAGTTCTGCCCCTTTAGCTGTTTGGGTATAGTTAAGGAAGCACTCAGTGGCGCGCAGCCTGATTCCTGGGTCTGGGCTCAGACCCTCAGTTATATAGATACTATCTTTTCGGAGGCCACGCCAAGCAGTGACTGCGGCCTGCCGGCTGCAGACGGATCCCCGTCAAAATACAGACGGTGCGGAGCCGTGGTGATATTATCCACGCTGGAATTCACCCCACGCATAGGAGGACGTCTCGTCGGATCAGGCAGATCAATTTCAGTTGTATAGTGGCACCAGTGGGCTGGAGCCCCGGGCAGGTATCTATAAGTAGTGCACCAACACGTCAAGGGATAGCGCTATCTCCAACAAATGTGGGTGGGTTTGGACATAAGGTACTTTGGGGAATACCTATGTTGATGTGTGCACCCGGTGCACTTCCATGTGTGTGTTTATATGCATCATGCTGTGTGGTACAGGTACCGAAGTTATTAGTAGCAATAGTAAACCAGTTGTTAGCATACACTGTGTGCGTGTCTTATTATTGTTGTTCCTGTAAGAGGACCATTCCACTTAGGTGGGAACCCTTACAGGTGGAGGCGCTGTGTTCGAATGATCAGGAAACCCCAGGCTCCCAGTGGCGGAGGTTCAGGCCTTCTGTGAGCCTATCAGGTAACGCACCACACCCGGTAACACAAGTGTAGATTTCCCCACATGGTCCCTATCTGCTATTGGGGGGGGGGAAGGTGTTACACTGACTTAACCTGTTACAGTGCCTATGGATAACAATATTGTTATCTACATTATACATCATACATTGAGCCTCATTCTAGTAGCTTGAATAACTTTGCTGCTATCTAGAATGATGTGGCATGTACCCACCGAACGGTTTGTCATTTGTGTTATCCCTACTCCCATCTTCAGCACAGGGGACGGGTCTGGTCTGAGGGCAGCCCCGGCATAACATTATGTCAAGCCCACAAGACGCAGACCAGACTGAACTAAGGCAGTTTCTCTCTGATCTGCTTCAGCAAAGACAGGCCATGGCGGATCAAATTGTGGTATTAACGCGTCAGGTCGCGGTACTATCGGCCTGAGTACCAGCCGACCCCTCTTCTGGTGTTAACTCCCATCCCGCAAGCGCAGCAGTTGCTAGCAGATCTGACGTAAAAATTCCATCTCCCAAACCCTACGCTGGCGAACCGCAAGAATGTAGGGGTTTTCTCAACCAGTGTGAGGTGCAGTTCGGCGTTACATTTACGTATATCATATACCAACATAGAATAGATAAAGATAATTAAAACACATTACTGAACACTCTAGTAGGGGTTTCCATGACTAACTGACCACTACGGGCTGCAAACAGGTTAATATTAACTAGTTAAACTACACTACCTATCCCACATGGCTACCTTTGGGGCTAATAAAGTATTGCCATGAAATGCCTTACTAACAGTTAAGGCAAACATTGGGTTAAATCCTACAACCATCACCCCCCCCCCCCCCGGGGGGAGGGGGGAGTCTAACCACTCTCCATGTGGCAACTATCTCCATCACCCTCACACCCCCAAACAAATGTAACCCCTCCCAGCCTTTTGACTAATGGCCAATAGCCCAATTAGCAAAATGTGGCTATTCCAAATAAAAAGAAAAGCGAATTACTGTATAAAAAAAAAACACAAAATAAAAAATACATTGCAAACATAAAAGTCATTGATTGTCACTGTGGCTACCTTAATCCTATCAATGGGGACCTACAGTAGCCACATTTGCAATCAATGGTGACCTGTAAACAAAATTGGTTTACTTACCCCACCTGGGATGAAGGCCATCTTCAGGCCTGAAACCCCCCAGAATAAATCCAATAAAGTGCCCAAACACAAAAACCCCCATTCAAATGAATCTAAGGGCCGAAGCCTACCAGGGAAAAATAAATCATTCCTGATGGTCACCATAAAAAAAATTCCCCAAAGCCACAAACAAATAATCCAGCACCAATGTCTACCATAAAACAAAACACCCAAAGCCATAAGAAAATAATCGAGCACAAATGGCCTATTTATATTCCCCAGGCATCCTTAGTCTCGACGTTGGATCCTGAATTTGCTCCTTCTGTAAGTATTTATGCGACCTCTTCTGTAACTTCATGTGTTCTTTGAGGGCCCAGGCCTTTTATAGTAGCCTATGCTATCACAGAACACATAATACATCAACCAAATAGGTTGATGTACCATGTGATTCCCGCTCTTTTTTATGACAACATTGGTTTTGTCCTTTGACAAAGTCTATGATGTCATATTAAGGGGAGGCATTCCTGTGATGGACAATATATTGGTCATTAGTTACATATGCAAGATATCCTAAACCAATATTGGAATAGGTGCTAAAAATAAAATGCATTACACTCATTAGTAGGGGTTTCCATGGCTAGCTGACCACTAAGGGCTATAAACGGGTTAATATTAACTAGTTAAACTACACTAACTACCCCATTGGCTACCTCGGAACTAATAAAGCATTGCCATGCATTGCTTTACTAACTTCTAAGGAAAACAATTGGTTAAACCCTAGGTGGGGGTTGTTCAACCCACCATGGGATGGTAATAGGGGTTAACACCTTATTTGCCTTAACATTACTACTAGCCACTTTAGTGACAAACCCCTTTGATGCCTTTGGTATACCTTGGTAGCCCCAGGCATAAAAAGTTTATGTACAGTAAGTTCTGTAATAATTGATATTACAGAAGCCTATGGTAGGAATATGAGGCATACAAGAGCAATGCAGGAATTCATGCATTGTTAATTGTTGCTTTAGTTCCCACATCATGTTAAGTAAAAAAAAAAAAATATCGCACTTGCTAAATTACCACAATCTTGATAACTTCGATCATAAAATTGCGGTATTTAGAAGTGACTTTTTTTTTAAACCAGGTGCGATATTAACTCTGTTTTGATATATTTAGGCATACAGTGTATGCCAAAGTTGCCGATCGGGCTGTTTCTGGTCTAAATTTCCCACTGATGTCAATAAAGAATCTTGCTCGAGAATGACCCGATCGGCCACTTCAGTACATATAGAAATAATCAAAAAATGTTCAAAACAAATATACTACAGGATTATATTACAAGTTAAGAATGTTAATACCACAATTTCAAATCTAACATTTCTTTACACTCAAATTTTTCTTTACACTCTCTTTACTCAACAAATACTATACAATTACCTAGACCATCTTCATTATTATCAATCATCTACGCCATAGACTCAGACTGTTAACATACAGTATATGGAATTTTTTCTTCAGTCTTGCATCAAATATATCTTTAAGACGTTGATACTTAAGATATGAGATTTACTGGATCTCTCTTCTTATATTCAGTTATGCACTCATGATATGGAAAGTCTTTTTTATATTATTAATTTTATATTGTTATCATTGCATATATAACAGGTACACAAACAGTGAGAATCAACATAGGTGATCCCTTTTATACAGGACAAACATTTTTTTTAACACTTTCTGTACTTGGTCTACCTTTGACTAAAAGTATTTCAAATGTAAGGGATCATACACTCCACAAGTCTCAGATACTCCAATGAATTCTAATGTGGACCCTACTTATGCCAATCTCTACAGTACAGTATATGCACATGTTCAAGAAAAGTTTTAACTTGATACCCATTACAATAAACACATTTAATTATATCAATTGGTGCCCTGAGCTTATTTATGGTATCTGCAGTAAGATAAATTTGAGAACATCTTAAGTGGACATCAACATTGATTTACCACATAGCTATCTAACGTGATGGCGACAGACCTTATACAAGGGCTGTGCCCTATCATTACACTTCAGTCAGTGGTGGAGAGAGGACAAGTGAGGAAGGGCACGTATGACGGTACAGTAGAAGAAAAAGTAGAAATGTTTTTAAGATTTGTTACCTTTTCACTGAGGATTATTCTACAAGAAAGAGAGGACCATTGTCTTCAATTAATATTAGAGATAGGTTGCTGAGGGACATGGATGGTCCCGGAATCATTTAGGCTATCGGGCCCTTGATTAGTCCACAGGCTTTTTTGGCATGTCAAGGTTTTTTCCGTAGAAAAAGTAGGATGACAGACAGCCACACCAATGAATGAAAATTCAAAAATATCCAATGGTGGGGAGGGAAAAATGGAGGAACCCTAATAATCCCTTAGATCTAAACCATATAGGAATAAGGTTCCCTGTGCTCCAAATGTAAAATCAGAAATGTAAAATCAGCACATAAGAGCTACCAATAGAGAAATATAGTTTTACTTCAAATACAGTAATCAAAACATGCTGTCATATTATATAAAAAAACAGCATACCGATTAAATCGCGTATCTCACACTCAATTCTACTGCTCACTTTTAAAGCTTTACATTCTTCTGCCCCTCATTACATCTCAGCCCTAATTTCTCGCTATGCACCATCACGACTCTTGCGTTCTTCTCAAGGAAGTCTTCTTACTACCCCCTTTGTATCTAAAGCTCTCTCCCGCCTTAAACCTTTCTCACTTTCTGCCCCACACCTCTGGAATGCCCTTCCCCTCAATACCCGACTAGCCCCCTCGCTATCCACCTTTAAGACCCACCTTAAGACACATCTGCTTAAAGAAGCATATGAGTAGCACTGGATAATCATGGACACATGACACAAAGCTTGGCCCCCTGCAGACGCACTTACTAGTATTCCCTCCTACTGTCTCTGTACGTTCTCCCTACCTACCAATTAGATTGTAAGCTCCTCGGAGCAGGGACTCCTTCCTTAATGTTACTTTTACAGTATGTCTGAAGCACTTATTCCCATGATCTGTTATTTATATTTGTTATTTATATGACATGTATTACTACTGTGAAGCGCTATGTACATTTTATGGCGCTATACAAATAAAGACATACATACATACATACAAAGCGTGAAAAAAAAATCATTAAATACATGCATACAGAATAAACAATGCCACAGAGATATCATGTATCTAGGGATTTGTAGGTATATAGGGAATTGTAGCTCCCTTGGAACGTTACAAAAATTCTGTGATTAACTGATGGTACTGTCCAAAAATGACAGTGTCCAAGATTCGTCAATCCTAGTCACGTGCACAGTAATAAAATACCATATGTAAAAAATATATAAAAAGGGGAAAAAAACAAAAATAAGATGGAAGATAAATGAGGTACGGATGGATAGAAGAAAAAAATGTTAATAAAGTAACAGCAAAAAAGCAAAATCCATGGGTCTATAAGGGGGCAACATTTCAGGGGTGTGCCTTTTCTTCAAGCCCATTCCCACAAATATATATAAACAGAAATGTGAAGAAATTCAAGTAGTAGATGAAGCACACAGGAGCCTTTAGGTAGATTGAATCAACTTATTATGTATTAAAGCATCAGAGCAGCTATATATACAGTACATAGTGCAACGTTTCAGGACAGACACCGTACAAGGTGTATGATCTGAAGAAAAGACTTGTCTGTCCTGAAACATTACACTATTTATGTGCAGTGCCTGCTCTGATGCTTTAATACAGAATAAGTTAATTAATTCAATCTACCAAAAAAGGCTCCACTCTACTACTTGAATTTCTTCATGTCCACTTGGATCCAGTTTTGAGACGCCGGGATCAGCAGAGGGTTTGCACCAAGGAGGGAAACATTTAAATATTTTTCTTTAAACAACAGTGTGCCATTCTTTCAAACCCCGCCCCACACACACACACCTTCTATAAACAGAAATGTGGTACAGTGTTTCTCTTAGTCGTCAGTTGCAAAATTCCAGTAAGACTCTCAGTAAACTGCTTGCATTAAGTATTGAGGAATGACAGAGAAGAGAGAGGTGCATCTTTCTTAAGTTAGTGCAGCGTCTGATGTCACTTGACTCCACTGGAGGTTCCTCCCAGTAACTGTAGCCAAGGAGGATAAAATCAGGAGAACAGTCTGGGTATCAGCACTTTAAGTCCATAAATGGAGCAGACATGCGCAAATAAATTCATACAATCTGGCGGATGAAGTCCCCATTGTATATAAGATATGCACAATGTGAAAAGACAAAGCAATAAATGTAACCAAGCACAGTAAATAATTAAAGCACATCCTACACTAATAATATGACCTAACCAAGCCAGAATTAACCAATAGTAGCAAAGAGAATACTACAAAATATTATAGTAACATATAGTCTTGTCCTCTATAATCTGATAAATTGACAGTAAATAATGTTTAGTCTCAAATTGCATATGAAATGCAAAATCTCCCCTATTTTGTCACATATTTTGAACTTTAAACATTTCACAAAATGTTGCAGATTTTTTTCCAAAAAGTTTGACCATTTATTAACTCACTAAAAGTTTACTAACCATCATTATGTTATTTCACCATATATTGAAGACTCGTTACAATTTACATTGCTAAATTTCCCCCAAAACCCATCCTCTTTTGAAATGCTAATTGGTAAGCTAATTGGCTATTTGAAAAGTAAGTGTATTTCCAAAGTTTGAGTCAGAATTCAAATCGAACATCAAATTCTTGAACTGCTCAATTTGAATCGAACATTAAATCCGCAAAGTTCAGATTTCAAACCCTCGGACGTGACTATCCTTTGAAAATAGTTAGGGTGAGTTGAGGTACAGTATCAGGATTCATGATGTATGCCTTCATGATCACTATGTTGCTAGGAGGTTAATAATTTAAGTCTTCCATTATCAATAATGCAAATTAATACATATTCTATACACATACAAAAAAAATCCAAAAATTGCAATTCACCAACTGTTAGGTTAATGTACATTACTCATTCCAACAGAAAAGCAAGATGGTCATTGTTTCATTCCATGTTAACAAAATGTTGCTGTAATCTAGAATTTGTTTTGCTTTTTCCATGCATTTCTCAACTAGAGTGAACTTTTTCAAACATTTCACGAAAACATGAAATTAAGCTCTCTAGGGGGATGCAAAAAAATTCATTGCAAATTGTATGACTTTCGCACATCTCTAGTCACCTTATTTATGTTTGTTTATATTGCTAAAACCAATAGGAGGAAAATAATTGAAGGATAGGTATTAGAATCTTTAGGGCATATGTAAGGTATGATGTGCATTGAAGCACTTAACCCGTTTGTAACAAGAGTGGCCTGCAACATGTTACGCAGAAATGCTATGCATGACATTCCGGTCACAAATGGGTTAATGCAGAATCTGGGTTAGAATGTGTGATACTATTGTGTCGTTTGCTTGCATTTGTGAATTTCTGTTGTATTTGATACAATAAGCAGCACTCCTGTTAATTGAAAAAAGTTTGTAAAGTATAGTAAATGTTGGATGAGTTTGCTTTACAGTAGGGATTGTAGATTATATTTTAAATATGGTGGCCTTTGCAATTATTTTAAACTGCCTTTTTGCTGTTTCCGAGTGATGACATCATGAACCGGTGAGGTGACAGCTGAGTGGTAGGGGCAGGCATATAAACAGTCTCTTGCATTGCAGGAGGCTGCCCTGTTCACTGCTGCAATACTAGAAATCAACTATCACCCAATGACTGGACCCTAGGAACATGGAAGGCAGGGATTAAGGGAGATGGAGCATGAAAGGGTTAAATGTTATGGTAGCAGGCCCCTTCTCTCCTTCCCCCATGACCGCTAATGAGAACCAATCTCCACCCAAACCAGGGGCAGATGGGAGATTGGTGTTGCATTGGGGAGGAAGGAGGGACCGTATTAAGCTTTTTATTTTTACATTAGAAATTTTTCAGTGATTTGTTATTTCATCTCATCTGCACTTACATCTTGGAAAAGAAGATATCAACCACCTCGCAAAGTCCAAAGGAGATTGGATGACATACCTGGTTTTCAACAAGGGCCACTGGCGTGCCAGCCCCATGATGCACCTTGTTAATATAGTATTGTCAGTCAGAATGTGATTTTATAGTTCTCATGTTATTCCATTTTTCTAAAACATTTTTGTAAAGTTTAATACATTGTTCAAGCATAAGGTTGACATAAATTGAGAGAAAAAAATACCCTTACTCTACTTCTTTGATATGCTTTCGAAAAATGTGTCCCTTTGTTTAAAAATGTTTATTTTAATATGAACCAAATGTACTTTATCAGAATTATTTAAATGGGTATAATAGGATGTACATTAACACTCAGTATTGTTTCTTATTCTGTCAGTTACACCTTGTAATTTGTTATTTAGGAACTGAGATGTAAAATTTGGCCATTATTGTAAAGTACATCGATTTCTGTAATGACAAATGCACACCTCATATTAAATGAAAATATCATAACTAGAATAACATTTCCTTTGATACCATAACAATAATATCCTTGGCATAAGACATTACTAAAATCGTTGACACTTTCTTACATGTTTCTTAAGCTAGTAGCAAATGTGATGAGAAATCCTTTTAACATCACCTTTTGTGAAACAATGCCCATTTGATTGTGTTGGAATGTAAAATGTACATTGACAATGCTTGATGAATGTTTGGCAAAAGTTGCAGTTTTAGCATGTTGGGGGGGGGGGTAATATTTGTATTTATTATTATTATTATTATTATTATTATTATTATTATTATTATGTATATTGAGTTGTACATATAAGTTTTAAACATTTGTCAAACCTTTCCTATACCCCAGCCTACTTACATTTGAATAATTTTAATATTACTCAGGATACAGTAAATAAAAGTATCACTTGTGGGCACATTTGCATGTCTTAGACAGGTCTACAACCCTGTCATTCCCCATTATCACTTAGCATACAATGCTTCCACTGCAGCCAGGGATTCTGGGTAATGGCATGCAAATGAGTACAGTATGTCACTCTTTACTTTTCATCCATTTTAACATGGAACCCTATAAGCTTATGCCAGCTGTATGACACAGCTTTTCAGCACAGACTGGGTTAAAGAATGGCATAGCCAGTAAATCTACTCACAGACAGCAGTTTAGACCTTTTGTATCTCATCAGTGCAGGGTGGGTTGCTGGCTTTGCATCATGAAGCTGGTATGTGGGTTTAACCAGACACAAAACAAGTTATGGTGGGTAACAAGTGACAAAAACTCCCCACCATACATTGTAGAGTAAAAAAAATACCACTTGTGTATTTGCATGTCTCAAAAAGGTCTGCAACCCTGCAGGATGGAAATTAAAGCCCCTGTGCATAATTTTCTTGTATCTCTTTTGATTTAGAAAACATACAGGTGGCTGTCTTTTGGCTGTAAGAAATTGTGAAAAACTGAGGTATAATTAGCACCAAATGTCACCTTTTGTTTTAAGTATGTTGGAGACTCTGATACGTAATACTCAGCTGTAGAAATGTGCATCTGTAAAGGTAATCATTTAAGCCACAAATGAACTGCTAGATGAAAGTGCTGTAAGCGAATACTTTCTACATTAACTTCATAAATCTCACTTTAATACTTAATAATTAAGGAACCCGGCTTGTAAAAATGTGTGGTTGGGGTTGGTCTTGATTTATTGACAAGGAATAAAATACCTGCTACAGATTTGAATATGTAAATGATTTGATGTTTGCTGAATACAATAAAAGGTCAAGCTTTAATGTTCAAATATCGTGGCTATAACATGGTCAGGTAAAAAAAAAATCTAACGGTAAAGTTCAGCATCAGATGGAAGAGGAATTGCAAGAGGAACCTATCCGTCTAATCAAAAAAGGGTGTCAGAGCAAACCCTACAGCGGTTTTTTTTTTTTTTCTTTTACAGTGTGCAAGTGTTTAATTGTATGCAGATGTGCAACCTTGTTTACTAACGCGTGTCTTTTGCATATGGTTAACAGTGTTTACTAATGTGTGTGTGTTTCAGTGGGTGTTTAAATCCATGTACAGAAAAGTTTGTTTTTAACTACTGAAACGTTTTCTGCTCCAAACTAATAGCTAGATCGTTGGTAAATTGGGTGCTCTCTTGTGGGTTTCCAGGAGCCTGGGCCTCTGCATACAGGGTGCTTAAAGGTTAGATATACAGTAGAGTCTGGTGCAGTTCCTCCACCGGCAAGGGCAGGGGTTCTCCCTTACAGGAACTTATAGATCATAAATACCATGCAGAGTCCAGGCCCATTGCAACTGGGATTTATTGAGCCTTGTAGAATCCTGCACACAGCCATGCAATACAGACTATGTATGTATGTATGTATGTATGTATGTATGTATGTATGTATGTATGTATGTATGTATGTAGCACCATTAGTCTACATAGCACTTCACATTAGTAATACACGTGACAAATACAATAACAGATAATGGGAATAAGTGCTTCAGTCATAAAAGTAACATTTCAGAAGAGGAGTCCCTGCTCCGAGGAGCTTACAATCCAATTGGTAGGGAGAACGTACAAAGACAGTAGGAGGGCATTCAGGTAAGTGCATCTGCAGGGGCCCAAGCTTAATGTATAGTGTATCGTATTAGCCACGCTGCAACTGGTCTGTCACACCTCACCCACCCACTCACTGACGTGGTCAGATGCACAATTCCTCACTGTCAGGCATTAGGTTGCGGCGCTGACTGCGCTCATGTTTAAGTGCTGTGACATCACCAGCTCCCCAAGCATGAGCACCGGGTGTCCTGGCTATTTCTCAAGTGTGCTTGGGGGGCGTTGTGGGCAAGTTGAGCGCGCTTGAACATTTTTTGTTTACTCAAGTGCCAAGCTAGAGTGAGCGTGCGTGCCAGCGTGCACTTACACATATAGATTTATGTAAGTAAAAGCAGCAAGCACTGCTCGCTCAGCGCCAGTGGGGCCACATTCTTAGGACACCCACGCTTCCTGAGCAGGTAGTCCTCAATCTCCAGTATCCTGACCCAGGTGTATCCTCCCAACACTGAGCAGGACAAGACTCCCCATTAGTCAGGGAATCTGTACCCAGGAGCTCCCTAGAACATCTTCTGATAAAAGGCGAGGGTCCCCAACTTATGTATCCGGGGGTGTAACCCTTTCCACCCCAAGTCTCTGGCAGAACACACTGTTGCACAGCATCACAC
The DNA here is from genome assembly GCF_040206685.1 of Ascaphus truei. NCBI lineage: Eukaryota > Metazoa > Chordata > Amphibia > Anura > Ascaphidae > Ascaphus > Ascaphus truei. The sequence goes on from NC_134485.1 coordinate 311,561,635, forward strand.
CACCAGGCACATGACCCACCAGAACTTTCCTAGCTCTGACTTATGCAAGAATGTGCCTGGAAGCTGCAACATTGTAATTTAGCCCTGCATGTGAGCTGGCTCTCAGCTGTGTGCAAGCTGGTTAACCCTTTCACTGCCAGCATCAGTCATAGCCTACATGCTAAAACGGTCTGGTTTAGGGGGCTATACTATACTAAGGGGCTATACTAATTAAAAAGGTTTGTCACATATTGAGGCAGAAGAAAGGGTGAAAAAGTGATGCACAGAGGCGCACTCCTCCTTATTCCTTCAATTGACACCCCCAAATTGCAATCCGATGCACATGACACAAACTTCAAGCAAAGTACCTTGAAAATTTGACATCAACCCCATGACAAAAACTCCATTCAACATACTGTACATTCCTTCATGTAACAATTCAATCTTGTGTGCTTTTTGTGTATCTGAATATATTTTATTGTACTGTACAGTACGTCAGAGGATATCAGTGTTTCAGCTTGGGACTCCACTAAAAACACTGGAGCTCTTGTAAAACTTGCCAAGATTGATTTCAATCCCATTTATGTTTATAATGTTAGAAGAAAATTGAGGTTTAACTGGAAAAATGTGTTGTCATACTGATACCGAACAAAAAAATTCTTTGAATCTGATATTGAAAGCATTAAACAAAATATAATAGAGTTACAAAAAACATTGAATATGTGGGTATCAGAAGCATAAAACATCAAAATAAGGAATAGACTGAAAACTATGCACTTAGCAGTGCAAAAAACTTTTTGTAGTTAAGTCCACTCTTAGGAATTGTCCATCCCTTTTGGACGAGTGGCCCCCAGAGATAGATTTATCTATTAGTGATCATGATAATAATGTTATTAAGTCTGAAGATTTAAATCCTCATACTGTACATTTCAAGACCACTGGACTATTCGAGACCTCACCTCTCTATTAGAAGAACAGGAGGATTGTTTGGATAATAGTTTATTTTTTGGTCACAGGGTCTTAGAAATTGATTGAAAGTTTGTCCTAGTTATTTTATGAGTTTATTGTATATCCACTTTTGAGAAATTAGTTGACAAGGATCTATACACACTTGCTAGGGGTTTTAGTTCTCTTATTTATAGAGGTTCAATCTACCCAAAGAAGAATGTGCAGTAATCTATGCACTCAAAAATAATAAATATATTGATTAAAAAAAAAAAAATGCCGATAAAGGGGGGGGGGGGGGGGTTATAGTATTTTAACACAAGGGATTTAAAAAATGAGGTCTTATACTAAATTAATAATCCATATTTTTATTGTAGATTACCCAGGGATCCCACAGTGACCTATTTACATGAATTAAGGGATCTTTTGGATCTAGGAAAGATGGTACATGTTAGTAAGCAAAAACAGAAGAATGGGACCCCACTAGTGAGAGTACTCAACCCAAAAATGAATGATATGTTGATATAATATTAAAACTACTTTATTGGGAGACATGCTCCAAAGGTAAAATAAAGGGTTATAGTGCATAAAGAGTGTATACAACCAAATTGTGTGAAGGTTGGAAGGCTGTCACACTAACAACAGTAATGCCTCGTCAAAAAAGCAGGAATATTTAAAGCAAGCTAGATACCAAAAAATAAATTCTGCTCATTTGTGGTTAACCACAGTAGTATTTGATGAGCCGGTAAACACTGTTGCAAAATACTGAAGAAAGGTTTCTGCGCTGGTGCTGTCTTCTAAAATCAACTCTAATCCATTTTCAGCTGGGAGTGCAAGGAGCCACTCCTCAAATGCTCCTAAATAAGGAGAGCTCTCTAAAGAGCACTCCAAAATACAAAGAAAAAAAATGCACACAAGCGCACCACAGATTAATATAAAATATATGTATATTTTAATATTAGGTCAAAAGACCACACATAAACACAAATCGCAAATGATTATGTAACGCCTGTTCATGCTGGTCTGACCCACCCAATCTCACATTGGCCCCTGTGGTCTATCCAGCCCCGTTACATGTCGAACTTAATTTCTTCCCCCCATGGATGGTGAAAATAAAGTAACAACTTTTGACTATTCCTGACAACTCTTGTCGACACTGGAGACACATAGGGGTTCCCCGGGCAATAACATTACCCAAATCCCCAGATGAAACTACTGATGTCCCTGTGGACCTAGAAGCGGACCCAAGGCTCATAGGCTTACACCTTATACTAACAGTACTGTTGATTTCATAAGTGCTGGATGACATTCTTGGCATAGCCATTTCCCTCCCCGATCCCTCATCAGAGGTAAAACAGTCACCCCAGTCCAGATTTTCCCCAGTCCATTCTTCAGAGGTGGCTCGGGACTCCCCATACAACCCTTGGCTAGACTGGGACCCATAAGAAAAGGTGACAGGGGCAGAGATTTTAACTATGGCCGGGGGTTGGGCATAGGGAAACACCGCCGGCATATGCGGGGCTACGACCCGCAACTCTACCTTGCCCGGTACCATCGGACTGGCACTCCGGTTCACTCGCCTCCTTACTCCCAGGCTTCTGCAGGGCTTGCCAGCTCTTCCTGGACCCAGGAGACCTGGTACAGCTGCTTGGCCGTGAGGACGCAGTCATCTTCCATCCGGTTCCGCTGTGCGCACCGGAAATTATGTCATGGATCTCACGGGACTCGCCGCCATCTTGCGTTGGGTTCCCAACCGGATCCTCTTCCTCCAGAACGACATCCGCCACAGGAAGTGATGGTTCTGCTTCTCGCGTTGGGTTCCCAACCAGAACCTCTTCCTCCAAAACGACATCCGCCGCCGTTGCCACCACCGGCGCCTGTGGGGAGTTAGGAGGTTCCTCACCACTCTGCTGGCTTGCGATGGGTTCCTCTTCATCTGGGACATGGTCAGGTAGGAACAGGTCCACTCGCACCACTGGACAGCTACCTTCTAAGGAGGACACCTCTGCCAGGACGCGATGCTGAGTGCAGCCATTCGCCCTCGTGGCCAGACTTAAGGAGCTATCGTGCTCCACGGTCACCTGGAGGCTCACACCCAACACCCCTGGGGCAGTCAACTCGCCCTTGTTGTTGTTAGCTGGTACTGATTCCAAGCCTGGGACCGATGGTACCTCTGTGGTAGGCCGGACTGGCCGTTGTAGGGCACACGGGCCAGTATCAGAATCCGTAGCAGATGGGATAATTGTCTCTTTATCTCCAGCTTCACTTGTGTGGTCCGCCGGTAGGCGCATCACCACCGTCGTTGGGGTCGCTTGTTCCTCGTCCGAGGAGCCGAACTCCGTCTCAGGGAGTGGCACTCCCGCAGGGGACAGACGGTGAGGTTCCAGGTTCTCACCGCGGTGGTAGGCCCCTTTTCCTCCATGCTCTTTCTTTATGAGGTTCTGTGAAGCAGAGTCGGCATTGACCGATCCAGGATTGCAGTCGATCGCCTCTTCCTCAGTAGGCTGCAGCAGCTTGGGAAGCAAGAACTGTGCCCCGCAGCAGGCACACAGAGGTCCCCAGGTCAATTCACCCAATGGGCAGTCACACTGGGTATGGACACAGTGAAGGCAAACTTCCTCACCCACCTGTATCCTCCAGACCTTCATAGGTAGCTGAAATTGGTTAATGTCCATACCCTCATATATGATCACGACCTTTTGTAAGCACGGGCAAAAAAGAAAGGATATATTCACTTCTGGCGCTAGCCATGTCCTAAACAACTGAGGGTGTGTGTCGCTGCACTCCACACTTTTCTTATGTTGAACCGAAGTGGCTGATGGCTGCGCCATGCGCCCTCTCCCCCTGGTGGACTCTAGAGGAGGGGCACTTCTTCTGCGAGTCTTCCACCGCTCTAGGTCATTCTGCCTTTCATGTCTCAAGATATACTGCATCAATTCCACGTATTTGGGCGGGGGGACAGGAACGGGGGCACCTCGCATCTTGATAGCTGTCTTATCCAACGGCAGGGAACCTTTCAGTACTTGCTGGTACCGATGTCGATCCACTTCCGCCGCTGCCCCATTCTTTTTGGCCAGGAGTTGTCCTTGAACCCTGCCGACAAACTCTGACAAATACTCCTCTTCCTCTTGCCGAAGGGCTTTGAATTTGGCCATCCACTCATCCTCGTCGTCTTCACACGCAAATGACTGAGTACGCATTTTTACTAACTCCAACGCCGTCGCCATTCTTTTCTCTGTGATAATTTCTGTTATCGCACATGGAGCTCCTCTCTGCGGGGCAGCTGCCACATCCATGCAACAAAGTGCCTTGTGCACCACCTTGTGTACCTAATGTAGATCTGACTCATGTTTGCACTACCTCAGGCTAGGCTCACTCTTGCTGTGTCTGCTGTATCTCCTTCCTCCAGTCTGTGCTCCCTGTTCACTGGCCTGGAATGGGCTAGAGTACTCTGGTTCATCCATGCAATACTTTGGTGTCTACCTACTGTTGCTAGTCTAGCGCAGACCCTTCCAGGATTCCTTGATCTAAGTTACCAGTTTATCCCTTTAGGCGTTTTACCACTAGCACTACCTCAAGGGACTCGGACAGCTATAGCCCGGCTCCAGACCTAAGAATCCCAGGGGGTCTGTGTGTTCCACATCTCTGCGGCCTCCCCTTGACTACCACTGGCTCCCTCCTACGCAGCACAAAGTGGCAGCAGACACTCTCCCTGTTTCCTAGTGTGCCTAGCAAAAGCCTGTCCTGTTGACAGGTATCTCAGCAGCGCCTCCAACTGTAATGCATGTTCATGTCTGGTCTGACCCACCCAATCTCACATTGGCCCCTGTGGTCTATCCAGCCCCGTTACATGTCTATGTGTGGTGGTGCACCTGTAGGCAACAGGACTCCTGAGTCTCCCGCTTGATGGTATTGGGTGATGTCAAGCAAGACAGGTATCTGAGGTAGAGTGTGCAAGTCCTACTTATATCCAGTGCAGCGCCTCCACCTCATCAGGATCTCTGTATCCGCAGGAAGATGGCTCTGATGAGGAACTCCTCTGTGGTGCCTTCCTCTGTGGAGTAACTTCACACTCACAAATGGGGGTTGTTGTGAACCAGGGCATCTTTATTGGCATGATGTAAGGCAAGCTGCCCCTTACAGCTAGCAGCTCAGCCGCTCATCTCTCTGCTGTACTCCATTAGGACGTTTCCTTCTCCTCTAATAGAGTTGCTCTCCACCTCTCCCCTCAAAGAGATTTTCCAGCTTCTCTCTGTCTGCTCTGAGCTGCACTGACTCACAGCTAGCATGAGACCACTGCAACACTGTTGCAGACCTTCACGTGCCTCTCACTCAACAGAATCAGAACAACAACAGGAAATGACCTACTAACTTTAGGCAGTGCTGTGTCTTATATCACCCCCCAGAGGATAAGCACGCTCTGTGTCACGAAGGGTGGACATAAAGCATGTTGTCACTTCCTTTGGGACATATGACACCTCACCAGGGTTTGAGGGCAAACCTCCATGATTGTTGCTGGCAATCCTGCATACTTACCAGGTTTACTGCCAGCATGAGAAAGAGATATGTACACCACTTTTGCACATGGCTACAATTACATACACACATCTAACATTTAAAAATGTGTATGGTCACTCCTAAAAATAAGGATGCTAACCAAACAAAGCTTCTATGAAGCACAATTACAAAAATACAATAAAAAACACTATTAAATCAAAAATAACCCATCTAAACAACTATTGATGAAGTTCTAAGGGAAAGCTGATTTAAAACCACAATGGGGGGAACTTGCACTGACTATAAGCGGCAGCGGGTGCCATGTGTGACTCCTGACAAAGCATGGTGTTGCGAAATGTGTAAAGGTCACGAGAGGCAGCTCTGCGCACTCACCCATTGGCTGGAACGAGACAACCAGGAAGCAACAGCGGAGATACTTTCCTGCAGTGTGTTCGTGCAGTCCGGACAATTCGCATGCACACATGGCACCCGCTGCCGATTATGGTCAGTACAATTTCCCCTCATTGTGGTTTTAAATCAGCTTTCCCTTAGAACGTCATCAGTGGATGTTTAGTTTGGGTTATTTTTTATTTAATATTGTATTTTATAGTATTTTTGTAATTGTGCTTCATAGAAGCTTTGTTTGGTTAGCATCCTTATTTTTAGAAGTGGCCATACACATTTCTAAATGTTAGATGTGTTTATGTAATCATTTGTGATTTGTGTTTATGTGTGGTCTTTTGACCTAACATTAAAATTCACATATTTTATATTAATCCGTGGTGCGCTTGTGTGTATTGTTTTTTCACTGTTGCAAAATATTGCAACAGTCGGCTCCTCTTTGTTGCCTACTGTCCTCACTCATTGTGATTATTAGCTGTGCGTCTAATAAGCTGTATACTGCACCGACACACTTTATTCGAGCAAATACCCAGTATGTACCTGGCAGATACCTGGAATGCGCCGCTCCTCACCTCTGACAAGCCCCGTTGCGTTTGCCTTCCCAGCCTGGGTTCATGCCTAGCTGACGGGCGGCTGATCTGTTAAATGATAATGATTAGGATTTAATAGGCTGCAATGCTTCGCGTGTCTACCAGATGGCATAAATTCATGAATTGTAATGCAGTATATATATATATACTGTGCAGTATTGCAGCCAGCGGGAATAAAATGCTTCAATCCCTGCCTGGAAAATAACCCAATGCACTCGGGCAGAAAACAGTCACAAACCTCAATACACCCGGGTATACCCGAATTCTTGGGACTAGCCGAGCTCGAATAAAGTGTGTCGCCAGTGTACTGACCGCTTGTTGGGTTGGAACACAGTGTGTTAACCCCTTGATACTGTAACTCTAGTCTTCCTGTGATCCGAGAACACTCTTGGGGTAAATAATGTTTAGAGATGAGTGTATCAACCTCCAATTCCCTCAAAGCCTCGGTATCTAGGTAGTTGAAGTTCCGAGAACGTTTAGGATGTTTGTGCTCATAGTGTATGCCACATAGATTCCCACCATATCAAGCAAGCATATCAAGCAAGGTCTGGGTTATATAGCCCAGGTAGACTGATAATCTATTCCTTTGATTTGTAAGATGGTAATCAATACTCCATGTATGTTGGTAATATTAGATATGTGGTGTTATTTTTCGGAGGTCAAATGACCATAGTAGGGAAAGTGTGTTGGAACCTCCCTTCTAACTTCCCTCCAATAACTGTATGCTCTGAACCGGCTAAAAAATCAGCACAGTGTATTTTAACGAGATAGTTGCTGTGTATTATCTCTCATATAATGCGGTCACCGTCTAAAGACCGTCCTGATGTCGGGTTAAATATAGAGTGACTGAAGCCCTGCTGTAACATGACTCAATGCGCTCCCTCCACCTGGAACTTTGAACTTGAATACACTCTAAATCAACTGGCTTAGCTTTAAAGCACTACAATGTTGAAGGTGTTTACTCATGGAACCGCTGGACGAAACTCCCGCTGCGCGTGGCTCCCATACATAAGTAACAGCAACTTGGAAAAGTTCTTCAATGAAGAAAAAAGTGCCGGTGCACAGCAAAATCAGGAAAAAGGGACATAATGACTAAATAGTGTTTATTGGCGGACAAAAAAACATAATAGATAGTACTGGAGCTGACACTCTAACGCGTTTCACACGCAAAGTGCTTTATCAAAGAGTATTATTCCTGAATGGTTGAGTTTACCTAAAGGATTTTATAATTTCAAGAATTGTACAGCTTGTGGCTCCAGTTCGAACTCAGGGGATCAATTGAAATCAAATATAACCGGAAAAAAACTACAAAGTAGATAGACATATTAATTGTAGATCAAAATTTGTAGTATATATCCTACAATGTACCCGCGGCTTACAATATGTGGGGAAGAACACTAGTCCATTACGGACGAGGATCTTGGAACATGTTGGTAATATTAAAAGAAAATTGGTTACACATAGTGTGTCCAAACATTTCCTCACAGCCCACAATGCAGACCCCAAAGGTCTATTGTCATGCCGCACTGGAGAGGCTGGAACAAAAATAATGAACTAACAAAAAGAGAATCATTTTGGATATACCTTGGAAAAGATCTTTAATGAAGAAAAAAATGCAGATGCACAGAAAAATCAAGAAAAGGGGACTTAATTACCAAAAGTGTTTATTGGCTGATAAAAAAACATAACAGATAATACTGGTGCTGACACTCTAACAGGTTTCACATGCAAAGTGCTTTATCAAAGAGTGTTGATACAGCACAGCGTGTGTCTTGATATAGAGCTTCTATTCAAGATCAATCATTAAAAAAACAGTCATTGCTCTAGATTAATTAATGCTCAGGTGAGCATATGCAAATGTAGGAGAATGTGTCTCAAAACACGCGCTGTGAAATAAACTTTGCATATTAGACACAGGACACATGTATATGTAGTATAATGTCATATGATAGACATTTAACTAAATAGTGGAATTGAATTTGCATAAACAACCCAAAATCATGACAACTGTAAACATAAAAACTACTAAATAACACATTTTATTCAAAAATATATACAAAACTGCTAAAACCATTTCTATAAAGTATTCAATGAAGCAAAAATAATCAAATAAACAGTCTAAATAACAACCAGTACTATATCAAATATATAATCATAAGAAAATTCATGTTTAGTGTTACTTTTATATACCAATTATAAGAACTTACAATAATGTATTACATTTCCATAAGTTTTGTAAGTTCAAATAATTATTAATTAATTTATTTATTAAATGTTTTACCAGGAAGTAATACATTGAGAGTTACCTCTTGTTTTCAAGTATGTCCTGGGCATAGAGTTAAGACAAATAATAGATGGTTACAAATACAGTTACATAAATGATCAGGGAGATGTTTATAAACAAGGAGTAAACAATTGGAAGAATAAACCCCCAGTGATACTCCAACAAATTTAAACAACACTTTTATCAATCAATGGAAAGAAAAAATTTAAGAAAATAAATAGCAGATAATAAATGAAGTCTCTGTCAATATGCTAGACTCACACACAAAGATGCAGGTCTTAGAAAAAAATCTCTGTTTGTACCTAGTTACATAGTTACATAGTTACATAGTAGATGAGGTTGAAAAAAGACGTACGTCCATCAAGTTCAACCTATGCTAAATTTAGACAACAGATACTTTATTCTATATCTATACTTACTTATTGATCCAGAGGAAGGCAAACAAAAAACTCTATTAAGGGGAAAAATTAATTCCTTCCTGACTCCAAGAATTGGCAGTCGGATTAATCCCTGGATCAACATCCTTCCCACGTATACTTATTTGGTATATCCCTGTATACCTTTCCCATCTAAAAAGATGTCCAACCTTTTTTTGAACAAATCTATTGTATCTGCCATCACAGTCTCCATGGGTAATGAATTCCACATTTTAACTGCCCTTACTGTAAAGAACCCTTTCCTTTGTTGCTGGTGAAATTTCCTTTCCTCCAACCTTAAGGGATGGCCCCGAGTCCATTGTACTGCCCGTGGGATGAATAGTTATTTTGAAAGCTCCTTGTATTGTCCCTGAATATATTTGTATATAGTTATCATATCCCCTCTTAGACGCCTCTTTTCTAATGTAAATAAATCTAATTTATCTAGCCTCTCCTCATAAGTTAGAATGTCCATCCCCTTTATTAATTTGGTGGCTCTTCTCTGCACTCTCTCTAGTTCCATAATGTCTTTTCTTAGGATTGGTGCCCAAAATTGTACTCCATATTCAAGGTGTGGTCTTACTAATGCTTTGTAAAGGGGCATAATTATGTTTACTTCCCTTCCATCCATTGCCTGTTTGATGCAAGATAAGATCTTGTTTGCCTTTGCAGCTACTGCATGACATTGGGCACTATTGCTAAGCCTGCTGTCTACAAACACTCCTAAATCCTTCTCCATCAAGGATTCCCCCAATATATCTCCATTTAATTTGTAAGTCGCCTTTTTATTCTTGGATCCCAAATGCATAACCTTACATTTATCTGTATTAAACCTCATTTGTCATTTACCTGCCCACGTTTCCAGTCTCTCCAAGTCCTTCTGAAGATAAATTACATCCTGCTCTGATTCTATTACCTTACACAATTTAGTATCATCAGCAAAGATGGAGACTTTGCTCTCGATCCCAACCTCAAGGTCATTAATAAACAAGTTAAAAAGCAGGGGTCCCAGTACCGATCCTGGAGGTACTCCACTCACGACTTTAGCCCAACCTGAAAAAGTTCCATTTATGACAACCCTCTGTTGTCTGTCCTTTAACCAGTTTTCAATCCAGGTGCATATATTATTACTGAGTCCAATTTTCTTTATTTTGTACACCAACCTCTTGTGTGAAACCGTATCAAAAGCCTTTGCAAAATCTAAGTAGACCACATCAACTGCATTACCCTGGTCTAAATTCCTACTTACCTCCTCAAAGAAACAAATAAGGTTAGTTTGGCAAGATCTATCCTTCATAAATCCATGCTGACTATTACTAATAATTTCGTTTTCCATTAGGTATTCCTGAATATTATCCCGTTTTAAACCTTCAAGTAGTTTCCCTACTATTGAAGTCAGGCTTACAGGTCTGTAATTCCCCGGGTGTGATCTAGCTCCCTTTTTAAATATAGGCACCACATCTGCTTTACGCCAATCTTGTGGTACTGAGCCTGTGGAAATGGAGTCCTTGAATATTAAATATAATGGTTTTGCTATTACTGAGCTTAACTCCTTGAGAACTCTTGGATGTATGCCATCGGGGCCAGGTGCCTTATTTACTTTAATTTTTTGAAGTCGCTTATGAACTTCTTCCTCAGTTAACCAATTGGTCATTAATATGGTCATTAAAACCTAGTGTATCAAGGGGACCAACCATCTCAACATTTGAGAAATTGGTAGAAATAGACCTACGCATTTTAGCAGAGGGATACTGTTTCTCACACTCTACCTCAGATAATTTAACATCTCAGGGAAGACTAGATCTAAAACTTCTTAAAGACAATAAATATATTATAATTAAAAATTTTGACAAAAGGGGACTATTGTTATTCAATCAGCCTGTAAATACAAAGCAGAGGTGTTGAGATAGTTGGGGGATGAAACCTTCTATATCAAACTTAAATGAGATCCTACCAAGGCTTTTCAAGTGGAGCTTGAAAGTCTTTTGGAGTTGGGTAAAACCTTATATGTGTTATATCCTAAAGAATATCAATTTCTAGATTGCACACATCCCATCGTGCTGTTGTTCCCCCATCTCCCAACGATCCATAAATCATTTGACAGCCCTTCTGGCCAGCCCATCTTGTCAAGCATTGGACCTTTGGGAGATGAGCTGTCACGGTATGTCGATGGATATCTCAAACCTTTGGTATGTGGGCTGCTCTTTTTCATCCACGACACCACAGATCTCTTGATTGCAATGGAAAATATAGTCTGAAAAAAATAATTACCAATGGGTTACTATGGATGTCACATCCTTATACACCAATATAGAAAACAATTATGGTCTTACTGCTATAATTTTTTTTACAATTTTCACAGTTGTCCACCTCACAATGCACTTTTCTCACGGATTCTATATTGATTTACTCACCCACAATTATTTTCTTTTTGATTCACATTGTTTTACAGAAAAAGAATACTGCAATGGGGACTTAATTTGCCCCTTTTATGCAGACCTTTCTATGGGCCTATGGGAGCACATTCAAAGTTGCCTCCGGTGGCCATCTTGCTACAGGTGCGTGCACCCACTCCAGCCCTTTGAGGCCTTCTCCTCACGCCGACATGGGGCACATGCAACACACGTAGGCGCCCTTTCATCCAACTCACCTGAGCCATGCTGAGTATTCCTCCTATCACAGCACTCGCTCCACACTTACCTCCACACTGCAGTTTCTCATTGGACGCTCTCTCCAACATATGCTCAGTTGTGCCACTAGCACTTTGGCTGAACATAGTTCCAGTTGCTCTGCACTCACCTCTTCTCTGCCTCCACAGTCTTGCCTTGTCTTGTTGCTTATCTTCCTGTGTATCGACCCGGCTTCCCACGACCATCCTATCTTCTCAAACCTGACCTTGGCAAACGGACTATGACGACTCTGCTCTCTCCAAACCCAGACACGGCTAATAGTACCTGCAACGTTTCCTACCTCTCCTCCTCTACTCCAGACGCGCCTCCGTGGCTGTGGGTGGCGTGATATCCTTTCCCACCTAAGAACCGTGGTCCCGCGTTGTTTGTGGTGAGCACAGCGTGACATTTTTGTTTTGCAGGATTGGAACATATATCCCCACATACTGTAATAGGGGAGGTTACAGATTAAACATATTAATCAAAAGGAAATGTATTGAATCTTTTTATTAGATATACTCCAACTCAGAGGAATTAATATTGAATGGGAATTAAAAAATGTTTGACCCATTAAGATCCAAGTACATTTTCTTTAATAACATTTTCTTTAATCCCATTTTCTCTAAATCATTGTTCCAACTTGTTTGGTCAATTATTGTTCTTATTCATTATTTATTTTTTATTATTATTGATAAAGTGCCTTTCGGCAAAAAACGCATCAGAGGAACCTACCGGTTTTGTTGTATGTCCTGAGGGTTGATGCCTGAATAAATTAGCTAATTTTTTAACCTGCCTCCAGCCCAGATTCTTTGCAGTGCTTGTTCCTGCCTCCTTCATTTGCTGTTTTCTATTTTGGGAGCGACGCACGCCAACCAGGACGGATGCATGGTGATCCAGTGAGTATTTGACTCATAGCATTTATGGTTCTTTGTTCTTTTTAAGTGGCCAGTGTGTATCTGAGAATTTTCGTTAGTCACACGGAGCAGGAGGATCACAAAGGAGGAGGGTAAGGGATTCTAGTACATAGTTACTAGGTAAGCTTATAATTGCTACTAGGGAAGATTGCCAGCACCCCTCCTCAATCCCCTATGTATATTCCGTGTGTGAACATTATCAACTTACATACATAGAGTGCCACGGGACATTAACCTTTGGAGGATTGATTATTTTCTGTCTTTACTGTACCTGACAATTTGATTCAGTACATTACACATTTACACCATACACAGAAGAGTTTTTGGAGCACCCCGTTGGGAATTGTTCCAACTCCATGATCTAATTTATTATTTGTTACATTTATTATCTGCTATATTTTTCTTACATTTTTTCTTTCCACTAATTGGTAAAAGTGTGGTTTAAATTGGTGGGAGTATCACTGGGGGGTTTATTCTTCCAATTGTTTAATCCTTGTTTATAAACATCTCATAAATAATTATATGAACTTACAAACTTATGGAAATGTAATACATTATTGTAAGTTCTTATAATTGGTATATAAATGTTCCACTAAACATATTAATTTTCTTATGATTATAGTTTTGATATACTACTGGTAGTTATTTAGACTTTGTTTTTTTTTTATTATTTTTGCTTAATTTAATTCTTTATAGAAATGGTTTTAGCAGTTTTGTATATATTTTTGCATAAAATGTGTTATTTAGAAGTTTTTATGTTTTCAGTTAAGTCATGATTTTGGGTTGTTTATGCACCACCAATTCCACTATTGGTGAGAACTCCATTACACTAAGGGATTGAACCATTAGCATGATTTATAGAATATAAAAACAATGGGAACAATAGCTGGATAAAGCAAACATGTCATGTCTGTTAAAACACAACAGACAGAGCCAGGGCCGCAGACAAATTTCCCAGGCCCAAGACTAGAGTTATGACTGTCTTCAACCCTTCCTTCCTCCCCTGTTGATAGTGTTGCGAGCCCCCCATTTCACACCTCGTGAGCCACCATTCCTCTTCCTTTCTATTTCCCTACCCTCTTTCTCACTCTTACTCCCTCTTCTCCTCACTCACCCCTCTTTCCTCTCACTCTCCTCCTCCCCCTCCATCAATTACCCCACTGTCACTCAATCCCCCTCCTCAAACTCATTTCCTCCCCCTCACACAATCCCCCCACCCACAAAATATATAACAAAAAACCCATGCCCATTACAAAAAACCTTCCCACTCCAAAAAATACAAATAAACCCCACCTTCCCAATACATATCAACTCTCCAATACAAATATAAAAAAAATACATATTAAAAAAAAAATACATATAGAAAAAAATACATGTTTATATAAAAAAAAAAAACATATATAAAAAAAACCATTACATATTAAAAAAATATATATAAAAAACAATTACATAACCCCCCATATACATATATAAAAAACCCAAATAAATATACAACTCAGCCAAATACATATAAAACACAGCCAAATACACAAAATAAACAATATGTATAAAAAAAAACAAATGCATATAAAACCCCACAAATACAAATAAAAAAACAAAAACATATAAAAAGCCCCAAATAAATATAAAGAAACCCAAATACATATTAAAAAAAAACAAATACATATAAAAACCACAAATACATATAATTAACAAAAAAATTACATATTTAATACAGACTTATGTTGGGGCTTGTCTCCGGCAGGGTCCGGGGGCATTACTGCCGGTCCTCTAGTTGCCATTGGGCCCTGAGTCTCCCCAGCTGTGGGCTTCTCTCACTGACAGACCTACACTGAGTATCTGGCATGCACCAGGCCTTTCTGATGTTAGCAGACACTGGGCTGAGCTTCCGGCATGCACCGGCAGGAGACGGTGATGCGCTGATGTCAGAAGCGTGGGACAGTCAGTTGGGAGGGAGGTCTGCAGCTGGAGAGAGCTGGGGTCTGGCAGCAACAAGAGGTTGGGCCCCAACTGCTTTATCTGACCAACGGAACCCCCGCAGCCACTGGACCCGGGACACTTGCCCCGGCTTTCCCCCCCTGTCGGCGGCCCTGGACAGAGCTAGTAGTGCTTCATTGGAAAGAAAATTATTTCATCCTCTACACACATGCAACAGCATGAAGCAGTTGGTTATTAAGTACAACAGCGTTTTCAATATGCACAGGAAGAACATCACAGAAAAGTAAACAAAGTAAAGTGAGCTACATTTTGTAATCTTTTGATTTTGATTACAATAATAGTTTAAAACAAAGCTGAATAATGGCAGCAAAAAAAAAGAGTTCTGTGTGATCCGGAGACCCCCTCATTTTGGAAGCTATTGGGCTGCAAGTATTGGCATTGCCATCAATATGTGAAGACAGGATGTCTAGACATTTAGTCTAACTTAATGGGAAGGTGATAAAGTATATACAACGATTCAAAGCTTTTGCTGTTAATATATTAATGCTTCCAGTAAAAATAAGTACTGCCTGTTAATATTTACTTACTGACTGTTTTTATGGCTTTTATAGTAGTCTATCAGAGATACAGTTGTACTGTATGGGAACAAGTCCCAATTCAGTGCTATAAAAATCTTTGATGGACCAAAGTATTTTAATTAAGGGATGTTGATGAACTAAAATTTAAGGGAACCTTTACGTAAGTTAAATCATCCACATAGAGCTGCTATAATAAATAGAGCAAATATAAATGCGGGAGCAGTCTGCTGATATCTAAACTCATTTGGGTGAGAAAGGAGAGGTAAATAGCCTAGGTTGTCACAATGTGAGTGCACCCTCCGATGACCACTCCCCGCGGTACCTGCATAAATGACCACATTTCGCTAGCTTATAAAAAATACAGGTGCGCCAATGAGCATTCTAAAACTTGCCATAAACTTTCCTTGGAAAATCTGGGGCTATAACCAACAAGACCCAGGTACATGCTGGGTACATGCTGGGTACATGCTGCAACATTTCAGTGACATTTCTGCAGAGACTAATGGCCCATCGGATTAACACAGCAGGGGTCCCTGGCAGTCCCATTCAGTTTGAATAGGACTGCCAGGGACCCCCGCTGTTAATCCGTTGGCCCTTTAGTCTGTCTGAAGAAATCTCACTGAAATGTTGCAGCATATACCCAGCATGTACCTGGGTCGTGTTGGTGATTACCCCAGATTTGTTTTAGAATTCTCGTCGGCACTACAGTATGCTGAAAGCGGCACTCACACTCACAATACAGATGTGTTTGTGGTGGTTTCCGAATGGCATGCTCCCTGCCAGGAGAAGTAAGCAACTGAAGAAAAACCGGTATAGTGGTGCACTGCAACAAGAAAAAGGCTGGACGTCAGACCATGAAATAAAAAGGTATAAATTAATTCCGCTCTTAGGCAAAAATATCTCTGGTAGAAAAAGAGCCCTATGCCACTTTACATGCCTGCCAAGGTATATTATCAAAGTTTAGCATCATGTGACGCGGGACATTGAAACTTGCAGGAAATATTGGCACCCCATACCAGGGCCTGTACCTTGGGAAGCAGGAGGTCTCCAGACCAGAAATTAACGAGGTTCAGGACCAGAGACCCACTACTTCAATCCTATGTTAATTAAATTTAAATTAAAACAGAGCTCCATTACCTTAGCGGCTAACGGCTACTACCTGGTTTGTTGGTTTTAGAGGGGGTGGGTGAAGGGTATATTTGCCTCAGCGAGGGTAATTAGGCCTCCCGGGAAAGATTAAATCCCTCTTACCTTAGTGGTTAAACCTGCTAAGGTAGTGAACAGGTTAACCCCTCCCGCATAGCCTAACCACCCTCCCTGGGATAACTACCTCATTCATCCACCAATTCTACCATCAACACAATACAGGAATGAGCAAAAGTGCTATTAGCCAATGGTGGTTAATAGCACTTTTGCCCATTCAAATTATCAATACAGTGCAATACACTCAAATACTCAAATGAGTATAAAAAGAACTGTAGCCATTTAATCCATTGATTGTCATAGTGACAATCTACGCCCAATGGGTCACAGCCACATTAGCAAGCAATGGCCACCCAACAACCCCCTCCTCCTCAACCACCTCCTCCCTCCAAAACACACTGTATTGGGCATATGGCCTATTATCCAGATTGGGGTAATAGTGCATTTGCCCATTAAAAATGAAACATTAGCAAAACATTTGTACTTACCACTGCCAGGATGAAAGTTGTCCTCATCTTCAACTTCTGTGTCCTCTTCGTCCTCTGCATCTTCAATTGGCAGCAACAATAAAATACCCCCCCCCCCCTCTACCCCATCACCACACATACAGTACAAATGGGCAAAAGCACTAGTAGCCAAATATGGCTAATAGCGCTTTTGCCCATTTGTTTTAATAAAATCATAAATACACAATACCATAACATTGACATTACAGTGCAATACTGTACAAGACACAATAGGCAATAAACTCATTGATTGACCCTGTGGTAACCTCTATAGGGAATAGATAAACACATTGGCAATTAATGGGCATCCTTAAAAGAAAATACACAATTAAATAAAATACAATTAATGTGTCTCTTTCCTTTGCCGGGATGAAGATTCATCCTCCTCATCCAACTGCAGCACCAACTCTTGATCACCGCAGCAATGATGAAGAACAGCATGATGTACAGAAGTCCTCAGTTGCTTGCAGAGTTCAACTGCATTTAAAATTATGCAGTACATTCTTCTGATATGATCTAGACTTATGAACAGCTTCTATGTACAGTATTAGATATTAATTTATTTTTGAATGATTGGTGAGTAACTTGATTTAACTGTTATTAATATCTATTTGTTACCATTATTTTTATTTAAAATTCAAATATGATAATGACCATATACCAGGAGCACTTATTACAAAAAATTGAGACACGATAACATCACATAAATTCTTTGTTAAATGTAGTTTATGTAAGCATGGCACAAAACTATCTGAACTCAAGGGAGACTGCATAGCTAAGAAATTTAGCTATGGGAATATTCTAATTACAAAGTGATTAATAATATTAATTGACTGTAACTAAGTCAAAGAAATACAGGGAATATAGTTTACAGATAAGAAATTACCCATATGCTACGTGTTAGGAAGAAATCTGGTAGGAAGTATAAAAAAGTGCAGTTTAAGTTGCTCATTCAAGCTAACAAATTGTTCATTTTCAGACAAGAGAATGAATTAATCATTGCAATTAATCTATGTAAAGCAGTATCTTCAAATTTCCATGAATACTTAATAAGGTAAGTTCTCAAAAATAAACTTTATAGTATCTATTTTTGTCAGCCACATTGTATATCCTGCAATGAAAGCTTTTTAAAGCCTCTCTTTTTTGCTTCCTATCTGTTCAGTGCCCTTGAGAGATCTGAACATGTGGAACTATATTTGTCATCTATTTTAGGGAAAGAGGAGTGTGAAACATTATAAAATGTGATATGGAAATGAGGATACTCTTATTCTTTTGCTCTTTTCCTTATTGTCAAGTCAAGTCTTTCATCAACATTCCTCTTTCTTTTGATGATTTGCCCTCATGATTTGATGACATTGTTAATGCTGCATAGCATGTTAAATAACTATTAAGCTTTCAATACTGAAATTATTTTTTTGTTTGTACAAATTGGGAATATGCTGTACTAAGTGTAGCCATGCCACCTTTGGCTACTAACCTGCCCTACTCTTGGCAGTAATCCTTGCTAAAATCAGGCTGCCAGTAGTCAACATTTGTTTTTCCCCTCCACTTGATTGGTCATGCTCAGGCCTGAGGTCACCGCCTCCCACTGTCACTCATTGGACAAACCTGGTGCCCTCCCCCTAGCTGTACTTAAGGGCAGTGCCACCCCAAATTTAGTAGTGCCCTCTACCCACTTGAGAGAGGCCAAGAGCCTGACTATTGGGCCTTCCCTGGTCCTGTTCCCCTCGGGGGAGAGTGAGTGTGTACCATACCTCTGCTCCTGCTAGAGGGGTAGGGAACAGCTGGGACTGCTGTGGGTGACCTTGACCTGTAGTGAAGTTTCAGGGACCATCCTTCAGTGTGTAGCTGACAGTTGTTGCATGGGGCAGAACTCTGCCGTATACTGTGTTGCACAGCGTGAGCGAATAAACCGTTCCTGTTGTTAAACTCCCGCTTAGTGTGTGATCTTACTGGGGGGGAGAGGTGATAGTTCTACTGTAGGAAATCATCTTCACCTATCTGGAGCCTACAGAAGATGGAGGCGCTGCACTGCTAGAGAACCATATGGGTAATGTACCCCAGAAACTTGATCATGTGTGTCCCCTACCATCGGCGGACAGCTCAGCCCTCATGTTACAAGCAAGTATCATGCACCCCATGACCAGTAATGGCAGAATCTCCCAGAGGGTGGGGGAAACACTGTTACATAAGTATGAGCACTTTGATGGATTTGAAAACTGAACGCCGCAAATATCAACTTTCTATTTGAGAACAGGTGAAGGACAACTTGCTTCCACTTTCGATATTCGACTAGTCTCCACTTTTGACTGTTTGTGAAAGAAGTGATCGGCGCAGTGAATGCCACCATCAGTCGGGACTCCCGGTGGATCATGCAAAGTCTAAAATGTCGTTTTTAAGGTGCACATTTTTAAATGTATGCTTTTTATTGCCTAAAAAGCTTAAGATTCTTCCTTCGGTGAGCTCTGTTTTCTTATTATAATTTTGGTGCCTGGAGTTCGGTTGGAGGTTGTGTGGCATGTGAAGGATTTGATCCGTTCCTGCTCTCATCTCTGTAACTGTGCTAAGACAAGCTGCAAGAGATTTTCCTTATCTTCCAAAGACCTTTGAGTATTTGGCACAGTGGACAAAATATTTTCCTAAATGCATAATGTATGCAAATAAATTGCATGCATGTATACTATGGTGTAGGTATTAAAGTGTGACACATGAACATGGTGATACACAGCACTTGTTTCTTAGTTTGGGCCATATTAGCCATTTTTAAACTTTTTGATTAAGTGGTATTTTTTTACCAAGATATGTCTTTTACTGTATATTGATTGACTTATTATGACACATTATGTAAACACACAGTAAACCCCCTGAAAAACCAACACCACACTCCAATAAAATCTTTGGTTCACTGCAACAAGGTGTCCTAGGCTTGTACTGAGCGGTACATCTACAAAGCTCTGTTAAGTAAAGCCAACTAACATGACATTACCTAAATAGTCAATGGAGGTTAGCTTATTTGACTAACAGAATTCCACAAAGCTAACTTCATGCACAAACAATGCTGTTAGGGTCCTCATTAGCATATGTTTAACAGCAGGTATGGTCAAACCACTATACAACATAGGCGGTTGACTAGGGTGGCACATTTTGTGGGGCGCCATTATCAGAGCATATCAGCAGGACCTGAGGAGGAAGATGGTGGGAGCAGAGGAGGAGGATGGTGGGAGCAGAGGAGAAGGAGGGTGGCCATTGAGGAGCAGGGGTCTTACCCAAAGTCTTCAGTGACTTCTGTTGTCTGCCACTGCTCCAGCACAGATTGTCCACTGATCCACCTGAAGAGTGAAGCCAGCCAGGTAAGCATTTCTAATTGAGTGGGGGAGTGAAATAAATATGATAGGGGGGGGGGGGTTAGAGAATGAGGATGGGGAGGAGTGAGAGAATGAGGAGGGGGAAGAGTGAGAGAATTAAGAGAGGAGTGAGAGAATAAGGAGAGGGAAGTGATAGGCTGAGGAGGGGGAGTGGGATAATCAGGAGGAGGGGGTGAAATAATGAGGAGGAGGGGGGGTGGAAGTTAAAGAATGAGATGGCGAGTAAGAAAAAATCTATGAGGTATAACATTTTTTCAGTTAATGTGGCATCATCGCTGTCACGGGAGACCAGGTTATCTACACCTTTTTACCAGGATCATTAATTGAGCAAAACAAGGTAATTAAATAAATTATAGTTTATTCTGCATAAATTCGCTTACACACAATGATACATAAAATACAGATATAAAGACACACTAACTTTGGGACAAGGGTGGGAAACTATACTTTCTTAGGTGCAGGGAACTCTATGGGAGGGTTTTACCCTGACCGGGACTTAGCCCGGAATCTACTAGAACCCAAATCGGAGTAAAAATTTCATATGCCACCGTTACGTTCTCTTCTGAGAACTTGGTCCCCCCTGACCGCGAGTTAGTCCAAATCTCCTGGTACTCAAATCAGCATAAATCACAGTTGTATCCGCTATGTTTGTTTCTGAGAACGGCCCCAAAAAGCTGGACTTAGACTGTGGCGGCCAGGCTTTTCAGGCTTGAAATCGAAGCCAGTAGCTCTGCTATTCGCACAGAAGCAACTTTGAAAATCCCGCCCACGCTCTTACTACAGGAGACTACGAATCTGATTGGCTCATTGATTCTTATAGTATTCTGAGTTTCATTCACAAAACTCAGCAGCCAATCAACGCGTGGGAAAATTCCCAAGCAACCAATCAGAGCCAAGCCGGCTAGAAAAGCCAGGTCAGCGGGAAATTCGAAATAGCCAAGAGACATGCGCAAGCCTGCCACTCTCTCCCTGGCTATCTCTATGCCACCCGCTGGGTAGGCTCCACTAGGTCTGGCAGAACAAGTGGCATCCTGGAGGACTGCCATTGATCTCCGAACCTGGTACTCCGCCTTTCTCCACTGACCAAATGCTATTCACATCTCTGGGCATCCTCTGGCTGCTTTCAACTCCGATGTGCAGCAGACTTACAGTGCCTATGGGTTAGCTTGGGCAGCCTGTTTGGACATCGGTTCCGAATGTAAAAGGCACATTACATTATTAAAGTATATTTCACTACACTTATGTGTCTTGGGGGACAGGGTACAGAAAAGGAAAAATGTTGTAGTTTTATTCCTATCTGCCTTATTCCCCACACTTTCTCTTGGACTCAGTCTGGACTCTGAGTCCCCACTCAACCTTATATATGGTTGGGGATCCCACAACCCCTATACTGGTTGTGGTGCGCGCGCCTCCACCGGTCTGAAGGCAGCGGCAGTCCGGAACCGGAGTTTGCGCGTGTCCCCGATGGGAGGTATGGACGCGCGCTAGACTCGGCTGGGAGGGAGAGCTACGCAAGGTAAAGACTGTGAGCGTGCGGTCCTTACAGGAATGAAGTGCACACAAACCGTTAACATTTTATTAATAGTGGATCATCATTCCCTAATTCATAGCTATACAAGAGTGGGGTACTCCTTATGTGAAGGTAAAAAAAAGACCTGAAATCCTTCAATTTAATATAGGGAGGAGGGAGCTAACCCACAGTTAATGGTGTTTTGACATCACTTGAAAGAACATCTACTGTATATATTACACATTTTATAAACTTTAATCAGCCACTTAAAAAATCTGACATGTTTTTCTGTTTTTAAAATTCATATTTTGTTGGGAGTAATTTGTTTAGTTGGTAGGTGGCAAATACTCAAAATATTATGAATCTCTTTCCATGTATCAAAGTTTAAAGAGCAAGATAATACACAAGCAGTAACTGTCAAAATAAAAAATGGGATTATGATTACTATACCTAGCAGCTTCCACCAACTTTAGATGAATACCAATACATCAGTTCTCATCAGTTCGTTCATCCTAACAGTGTTCTTTTCTCATGTTGCACAAATGTCAGTCTTATCCTCATGTTTCATTTATATAACGATAAAAAAGTATATTTATTATAGGAAATGACATACATAAATGTAGTAATGTACCCATGGGCTATAGTATATGGCTAATGGTATTCATTAATTTAAAAATTAATATAGAAAAAAATTATATTATACAAAAAGTCAGTGTGGTATAGATGTAACATAATATAAAATGAAAAAATGTGATTCACATAGCACTAACTGAGGGTATGCTCGGATGTTAAGGTGCAGTATATTTAATGTATCTGTGCTATGGGTATATATATCTGAAAACAAGATGTGCTTTATCACTAATTATATACAGTTCCAATAGTAATGATACTTTTTCTGCATTGGATGGATAATAATCTGCACTAATTTTTTTTAATCTGCTACAGTATACTGTATACTGTGGAGGTGGTTCAGTTCTATGAAAATATAATTTTACCTAGATATGTGGTGTGCATATTATTCTTTATTGTAACAGAAACTATTAATGGAATGTAACACTTCTTGAGTTTAGTATAACTGGTCGAGAACTAGATATGATATGTTATACACAGGACACAATAATAATTAAGACAGGGGAGACATGGTACATCTAATACCACATAGTGAATAATAAAACAATACACTTTTAATGCATGTGGCATTACAAGAAGAAGTAGTACTGTAGGTAGGTAACTAGTAGGTAACTATTTAAAATAAAAAAAAATGTTTTACTTATTTTTAATTGTAAACCACATGTATGTACATGTAGCTCCCTTCTGGGACTATTAGTTTACCTAAGGGATTAATTTATGGGGTAATGCAGGATAACGGTTAAATGTAGGCCTCACCCTGTGTATCCAGGGTGAAAGTAACATCACTATTTTATTTATTTATAAAATGTTTTACCAGGAAGTAATACATTGGGAGTTACTTCTCGTTTTCAAGTATGTCCTGGACATAGTTAATATGACAAATAAAACGTGGTTACAAATACAGTTACATAAATGAACAGGGTATACATTATATGCAATACAGTTAGAGAAGATGTTAGAGGGGACACACACACACAAACATATATATATATATATATATATATATATATATATATATATATATATATATATATATATGTATGTATGTATGTATGTATGTATGTATGTATGTGTGTGTGAAGGTTCTGTAACTCAGGTTCCTGGAGTTGTTGAAAGAGGAGCCTCACTGTGAACATTTAATATTGAGTTGTTAAAGGAACTGTCACTTTATTGTTTTGGTAGTTAGGGAATGTGTCCTCTCTGTGAGATAAAGCCATGACATGGGGACGATTTTTTCCCCCTGCTATAAGGGAGGCGGAAGGACAAGGTGCTCAAGATGAAGTCTTTCAACCATGAGCTTCGGAGCATAACATTGGAGCTACTGGAGCAACAAGTCCACCTTGAGCATCTACATATGATAGGTAGGGACTAGAAGGGTCATGCACAGTGTAACAGGATGCTGACATGAATAAAGGTGCACCTCTGACAAAGGGTCCCGGAGGGAGTAAAAGAACCCCTTCCACTTGGAAAGGGATTTGCAGAGAAGAACCATAGAAATTGTGGATTGCATGGACAGGGCATCTATTTTTACGTTTGTCTGCCATTATGGTATGGTATTCACTTTTTCGAAAAAATGTACGACTAGTCGATACCATAGCCATTTCTGTTGCTTCCAAAAGTAAAACGTTCAATTCTCCTCTCCGTATGGTATCACTTAAAAATCTGTTTGGTAGGGCTCGCATTATGGGCTGTCTGTCTGTAGTCTATGGACCACTTTATTCAAGAACTCTGTTTTCTCCGATTAGGAGGCTGTGCTTATCAGTTTTTCCCTGAGGACTGTCTTGTGTGCTTCCCACAGTGTGGTTAGCGAGGGTACACTACCTGTGTTTATAATAGTTGAAAATAGTTTGTAATCTCATAAACAACCTTGGGCAGCTCTATCATTGGGATGAGTTTATCTTTGAAATCTACAAACAGGTAATCTAATCTGGTATAAACCTGATGTGGAGTGGAGAGAAAAGTGTAATCTCTCCCTGTGAGATTCAGTTCCCTCCTGGAGTCCACCATCCCAAGTGACCTAAGATATTCCATGAGTCTCCTGTAATCTCCCTTACCTATTGTACTCTCAGGTGGGGATTTAGACCTACTGTATCAAGTGCTCATCTGTAGCCAGGGTGAAATCCCCATACAGTATATGACAGCCCTTTAGTATTTCTCGCAATATACAAAAAAAATCTGTCAAAAAAGCATTGTTTGTTTTCATTTGGTGGGTGCATATTAGCTCGAGTTATTTTGGACCCGTACAGGGATCCAGTAAGGATCAGAAATCTCCCATCCCGGTCTGCTCTGACCCTTTCTGTTTTAAAGAGGATCTTTATATGGATTAGAATTTTTTTCATTTATTTATAAAAATGTTTTACCAGGAAGTAATACATTGAGAGATACCTCTCGTTTTCAAGTATGTCCTGGGCACAGAGTTATAAAAAAATACATGGTTACAATAAAAGAACAGGGTTATACAGGGAATTGACAGACATTTCATGGACAGATAAAGTAGGAAAATTGGGTACAGGGGATAAAGTGCTTGTGAGTTTCTGATAGAAATAGAGCAGCTTTAACATCAACTAACATCAGCGAACGGCAGCAAACGGCTCACGCCCTTCGGATGCGCCAAAGGCTGTGCGCCTTTGGGGCAACGCAGATGTACGCTGGAGTGAACAAAAAGATCTTTCCTTTGTGTCCCCATGGCTCATTAACATTCCAGTGGGTGGGGTTGCCGATTCAACAAAGATCAAGCACATGTTAACCCTTAGCACGCTGGGCCTGTGCAGAGGGGAGCAGTTCTTGGGGGGGCCCCATCAGGCTGTGCGCCTTTGGGGCAACGCAGGTGTACGCTTGAGTGAACAAAAAGATCTTTCCTTTGTGAATGGCTACCCCTTTCTTTTAAACCTGCGCTGATGTCAGGTATAACATGGGGAAAGTTTTGTCAAAGAACCTCTGTCTGTTTGAGTCCCTAAGGTGAGTTTCTTATAGGAAAAGGATGTCATCTGCTTATTTCTTATAATCTCTCATTGCCATACAGGATTTCTGGGGGCTGTTTAGCCTTTTGTATTACTGTATCTGAGATTACCTTGATTGACATGAGACCTTGTGGGTGGATATCTGCATGTGGGTTGTTGCACCTGGTTTGTCAGTTGAACAACTGTGAACACTGGCATCTGTTTGATAAGGGGAGAAACACAAAGGGAATGGAAAGGGGTGTATAGGGGATAGGGGTAGAAGTCTGGGAAATTCCCAGAGCCCAGACATAGTAGCCCTAAGGTCTGGGAATCAGAAGAGGTTAGGGCTGTGGGGAAGGACACTTTGGTACCTGGTCAACAAAAGGCCAGAAGTAGAGGAAAATATGGAAAGAGGTCAGCAGATTTTTGTTAACTTTCAGCAATCATAAAGGAAAAACGTATAACTTTTACAATGTGCACCTCATATAAAACACAATTAGAGGTAATTATGAACATTTCAGAATCTGCATTTTGGGACCTGAGTGGTATAAACAGGCAGATCTTACACATCAGGTTGTCCCCCCAATTATTGTCGTCTAATCATCCATGCTCTTTGAAAGGAAGCCGAGGTTAGTGGGTTTATGGGTGCAAGGGAGCAGAAGAAGGAAGAGAGGAAGGAGAGTGGGGGGAAGAAAGAGTGGGGAGGGAGAGAGGAGTTAAGGAAGGAAAGAGGGAAGATAAACTGAAGGAGGGGGAGAAAGGGAAGAGGGGAGCAGGAGGGGGGAATGGGGAGTGGGAGTGTGGCAAGGTGGGAAAAGAGGGGGAAATAAGGAGAGGGAGGGAGTGAGGGGGAAAAGGAGAGAGAGGGGGGGGACGAAAGATGGGGAAGTTAGGGAACAGAAGGGGGGAAGGGAGGGGGAAGACAGGCTGTGAGGGAGAGGAGGAGGGGGGCCAGGGAGAAGTGAAGAGGGGGATGTCATAGCTCCTTAATACTCTTCAGACACTTGCATAGTGTCAATATCCGGTCTACTCAGTCTTGGTGATCCGTTACATATACGGGGCAAGACTAAGTGGGATTACAGGCCCCGCATAGTGGGTTGGGAACCCACAGCCAACTTAGATACCACGTTGAGCCACAACAATCCTCTCCTCACATGATCATGGTATACCTGGTGCCTCTTTTAACATTGCTGCGTAAACGCCCAGCCTGAATGAAATCCATCACCCTGAGAAGGTATGAGACTGAGCACCACTAGACATACATTATATGATGTACAGTAGCCCTCCTTTAGAGCCAGGCAAGGTATGCATGCCATTTCCACATACATTTTCACAAACTTGTTCACATCCAATGGCTCCAGATATATGCAACCTAGCTTACCCAAAGCATTTGGTCTATGACATCAAAATAAACTAATAATTCTGATGAAAGAACTGTGACCTATTAAGGAATAAAACCAGAAATAAATCAGCAAGTATAATGTCAAGAAATGTTAAGAAGTAAACCTGATAATATTTTAGCTATATGACTTACTCTGTGAAAGTGCAAAATACATCAGGAAGTAATAATGGATGTTAGTAAATTCAATTGATTTTAATACTGCACCTGATATCTATATATTTTACCATATAGAGGTAAGAGAGAAAATAAAATGCAGTCTCAGTTTACTGCTAGATAGAGAATGACACTCAACATTTAAGCAATTACATTCATCTCTCCCAGTCTGCAATCTGCAGTATGTAATAACTCTGTGGCACGACAGCCAAGAAATATGAGGGGCTCTCCATAATGGATAATACACTCTTACCAAATATTACACAAAAATAATTACACAAGATATGGTGAGAAGAACCTACAAATTGAAACTTGAACTCTTGTTTTAGTTTTTGTTGTAAATATTTTTGGGGATTGTGGCTCTACATTTTTTAAAGATTTTGGTTTTGTATTTGGTTTGGAATGTAAAGTTTTGGAATGTATAGTATGATCTTAGTTATGTCCATGTCTAATTACAATGTAACCAACTATTTATATACGAACTATGTGACAAACACACATATAGCAAGACTGGCAACCCAGTCGCCTGTTCACAACAAGGAACGAGACTACTGCAGGAGCTGTTTACACCATGATCTCTAGCTGTTAGACCACACTCCAGTGTGGGACCAGGGTAAGATCAGCCTTATCGCAGATTTTTTTACCCATTTTCTCAAGTGCAGTCTGACTCGCTCGTCTTCCTGAATTGTAGGGTTGCACACGTTAGGGACAGCTGATAGTAACGGGTCTGCACACTGAGGTACTGTACTCTGACTTGTGGTTTAACAGACTGTGCAATATGCAAGAGAGAGACAATATGCAATATCTTGCAATATGCAAGAGAGAGACAATAGTCTCTTTAAGTGAGGCACACACCTAGATAATCTGTCCATAACTATTGGATCAAGAGAGATACTATATTTTTATTATTGCTCTCTTTTTTCGCTGATACAGTGGTTATCTAATTACTGTCTCTTATTTGGATAGATGGATGTGATGCTGTTCTAATCTTACATTGGATAGACCAAGTAAATATATGCTATGTTCTTTGATGATACAGTGATATTGATCAAACTCTGAAACTATTTGTAAACATGGTTATTGCTACATATAGATGCTAGAGATTAACAAACAATTAATTTTACAGATACATCCTGTTATAGTTGAGAGTGGTTGCTACGGCGAACACTACACGGTGTGTCTAATCAGTAGTTTTTTTTTAATATTCTTACATATTGTTATACAAAGCTGATTACTTTATTGTTTTAAAGATATATTTATTAAAGTTATATTTTTAATTAAAACCATTCAACATTACTGCACATATTGTAGTTATCAACTCACTAATCTCTAGATACAATGAGATTATCCAGATTATTTATAGACCCACCTCCTAGGTTGGGGAATCATTCCCAGTAAATTTCTGCCACATCAGTAAACTAAGAGTGTTGAGTGCACACCTATGGGGCCTTTTTTTCCCCTGCCTCTCTTGACAGGTCCTTTTTATAAATCAACAATTTATATTTACCCAAAAAACCCTCCCTGTTTACCTAACTACTGCTGCGGCCCATTTTATTCTAAAACATCACCGCATTTTTCCTGTTTTTTTTCCCGAATGCGATGCACTTCACCGGGTGCATGCCACATTCATGTTGCATTCTCAGCTGCGGGTCATGCGCGGGTCATGCGCGGTTGATGCGCGGTTCATGGGTTTATTGAGAATGGTTCGGATTTAATAGGTTGCAATTCTTCACGTGTCCGCCAGATGGCAGATATTCATGAATTGTAATGCGCATGCGCTTCAGTAATGTGTCGACTTGCAGGTGTTTCGTTTAAAAAAGATACCACAGTGTGCTATTGTAAATTGGCCTTGAGACTGAAGGAAGGAAGGTTAAAATAATGTATCAATTTAAGCTTTTCATATTAAAGAAAGACATAGACCAGTTTCTGTTATTCTCCAGAGACCCGCCACCATGAGTGTTCAAGTGCAGCCCGTTTTCCAAAAACCCGACAGAACTTACGCGTATTTGATATGGGCCGCGATTAATGCAACAGATGATAAGATGGCAACAGTTGTTCAAATTTATCAGTATTTTATCGAAAACTATGACTTTTACAAATTTTCGCCAGCTCCTCATGTGTGGAAGCGTGCAATAAGGAAAAGGTTATGTAGCGATCCATGTTTTTATCGTATTGATCCCGAATTTATTGGAGGGTATTGGTGTGTATCACCGTCTTTTTCCTGTATCTATGATCATGCAGACGGCAAAAGGCGAAAGGTCGTATTAAAACCAACTAAGAAACAACAGTCGCTGCCAAGCAATGCGCCAGCACCAGCACCGGCTTCCAATAACGGTCCCACCGTTAGTGACAACCCTTGCTGTCTGTCCAGCAAGCCTGAGCTGGATTTCGCGTGCAGTTTCGAGCAGAGCAAGCTTGCATGTACCTAAGCGATTTCCAGCCTCATCAGCTGACTAAAGGTGTAGTAGTCCCGCTGCCAACTATCAACGTGTATGATCAAGAATACTGGACTGGCAGTTGCCCGGCGCCGGCACCAGCTGATTGGGAAATTCTATGGTGAGTATTGTTGCCGTATTATTTTCTGAGTTTTTTTTATTTTGACAATATCAATATCGGTGCGATTCAAAAGTCAAGCGATTCTCCTGTAAGCAATATCATTGGCTGAGCGGCTTCTACAGTACTGTACTGCAGATACTGAACAATTGGTGGAACGCTAGGCGCATGCGCATTGGAACCTTCTTGAAACGCATATGCGTGTCATCACATCGACGGTAGGCGCATGCGCATGTGAACAGGAGACGCCTCCGGGGAAATTATAGGTGGGACTGGCTGGGAACTTCTTTAGGGGACTGACCATTACAGTAAAACTTTTCTTTTTGTTTTTCCTCAGAAAAGAAAGCGGCTAATGGAGGGATTTTGATGGATAATATCGCTTTGTGTAACAATGCCTGCACATTGCTGAATCGGATTTTAAAAACCACGTACTGGAGTGTACAGTTTTGTGGCCGTTGTTATTGATTAGGATAGAGTACCTGAAACAGTATGCTGATGTTTTCCGACCGTACAGTATACAATACTTTTTTATATTCTGTATACTGTGTAATAAACCCGAAAAAATAAAAAGTATGTATTTATTCTAGATATATTACAGTACATACAGTATGTGTCTTCTATACAGTACCAGTACATACTGTACAGTACAGTATGTGTCTTCTATTTTTTTAATACTCTTGTGATGTGCAGTACTGAGCATGCCTACAGTATGGCTGGACAGTAGTGTACATTCTAGAAACACTGTATTTTGTTACAGTATCAAAGGAGCCAATGGAACAATTTAAAACAAATCAACATGTTCTTTTATTGGTGGAGTAAGTACAAAAACATTTATTTACAAATACAGTACAATGTTAAAAATTTTAAGTGCACAGCAATTCAAAACATCAACTGGTGTATGGTTTACTGCTAGTGAAAACGTTTATTTACAGAAAGTAAAAATATTTACAGTCAGTCAGTATGGTTTACAGTCACATGTTATATAAAAAAATTATTTATTCATAAAATATACAAAACGCAACATCTCCTTTATTAAAGTACAGCAAGTCAAAACATTTCCAGTGGGATGGTATGCAAAACAATCAGTTAGGCCTGCACAACTCCAGTCCTCGAGGGCAGCAAACAGGCCCGGTTTTCAGGACAACCTTGAAAACAGGGCCTGTTTGCAGGCCTTGGGGACTGGAACTGTGCAGGTCATGTGTGTGTGTGTGTGTGTGTGTGTACAACAAATGAAAACATTTTCAACAGTTGAACACTCACTCAAATGCGTACCCCACCAGATTGTCCGTCCATGGCCGATGCCTTGCAAGGTGCAAAACGCCATTAATGCAGTCTCGAACGCCTTTCATTACAGGATCTGTAATTGAAAAAAAAGCACCGCAATTCCTCCAGAATGGCCTTTCTTAAATTGTCAGGAAGCGAGTTTTTAGGCGATTTCCTTTGTAGTTCACTTTGAAGGCACAGTCGCAGTACAACAAGTAGGACACATGGTGCTTAAAAATGAACAAGGCATTTTTATGGGGTGCACAGCACTCATCACCCTATACTTCTCCCTGAGTGCCGGTGGCATATCGCGCAGGGTGATGTTGGGCACCGTATCGATGCTAGCAAATGTAGGTCTTCTGTGAGCAGGTGTGCTTGTGGCAGCGGGCGAGGGTAGGTTGTCTGGGAGGAAGCTTCCCTCCTGTCTTGGTCGCCGTGTTGTCTCCTGGCATGGTCTTGACGGGGTTGCCATGTTATCCTCCTCCTCAACGGCATACATGTATACAAAATTTTCTTGGGTAGGGGGTGCGCTTGGTGATGGAAGGTGGTCGATGCTCCCATTCATCACATCCATGCAACACTCCAGGTCCGGCTTCGGGGAAACAGGGGCATGAACACCAAGCAAATGATGTATCCCCACTATGTCAGCCTCTATCTTCTCCATCCGTCGATCCATCCGTTGATCCATATGCAGCATTCGTTGCTCCATATTTAGCATGGTCTCCAGAAGCAGATCTATCTTTGTCAGCATAATAGAGTCCACGGGGATATCCACACTTATCCCATTCAGCATCCGGTCTAACGAGCTGCTTCTTGTGCATGGCGTGTGGACATCTGGGTGGATGGGTGCTACGGAGGATGAGATGGGGGTTCCATGGAGAGAAGCAACAGCATCGTCGAAGAAGGGTGGAGGAGGTGAATATCCGGTAGAGGAGAAGCGGCAGCGTCGTCGAAGAGGGTTGGAGTAAGTGACTTCTGGATTTCCGGGCGAGAAGAGGCAGAGTCATCTAAGCGCAAAGAAGAAAGTGACCCTTGGATTTCAGAGGCACCAGCGGCAGCATCGTCGAATAGAACTGGAGAAGACGGGCTGAAGATTTCCGGGACAGCGGCGGCAGAGTCGTCGAAGCGTATGGGAGGAAGTGGTCTGCGGGTTCGATGGGTTGGCTGCCATTTTTTTATGTGGAGAGTACATAACCGTATTTCTTCTTGACATAATAAGGCTGACGTCTATTAAAACCATTAGCCTTTGGGGTCACAGAAGGTTTTCTTTAATGGCCTTAGCCTGTCGCTTTGGCCTTGGCGTGAAAACGGCAACTGCCTTTCGCTTTTTCTGCATGACAGGCACGGCAGAGGCGAGTGGGTTCCTGCGTCCATAGAATCGGGTTGATCCATGGAAGCAGATGGCGTAATGAAGTATCTGGACAAGGGAAAGTTCAAATAAAGATCATCGAGTGGTGGGCTATGCAAAGTGTGTAACCTTTTATGCATGGCGACCAGGTACAGGTGTTGAAAGTGGGCGTACTCTAATGTGAGTCATTAACGTATAAATACACCATCCATTTTGTGGATTCACTGCACATTGAATACACATCGACTAAACATCGAATATACATTCTTGTGTTTGTATTTCTTTCTACTCGCAGCAATGCCCGTTAAAAAGATTTCCAAGGAGCTCAGCATGCGAATTAAGAAGATGTACACGAGCGGACACCGAATTGCTGCTATCCAACGCTGGTTAGCTACTTCTAGCATCGTTGTGCCAGCAACCACCGTGAGCTATCATGCACACGGAAAATTCAGAGAACGCAAAAGGGCACCAAGGGTAACTAACGCGTAAGTATATTTATTTAACTTATATTTATATAAAATATTGTACTGTAGATCTACTGTATCTAATATTTTTGTTATTTCGGTAGATTTATATTACAACAGTATATATATTTTTGATATTTATATTTATATTACAACAGTATACAGTATATATTTTTTATATTTATATTTATATTACAACAGTATATATATATATATTTTATATTTATATTTATATTACAACAGTATATATATTTGATATTTATATTTATATTACAACAGTATATATTTTTTATATTTATATTTATATTACAACAGTATACAGTATATATTTTTAATATTTATATTACAACAGTATATATATTTTTTATATTTATATTTTTATAAGAACAGTATATATATATATATGTTTTATATTGCTGCATATTAATAGAACAATATATTGTGTACTGTTGATCTACTAATATTTTTGTTATTTCAATTTATATTTAAATTACAACAGTATATATTTTTTTATATTGCTGCATATTGATACTGTAGAACTGTGCTGTAATACTGTAATGCTGTGCTTGTGGCCTACTGCACTGTAACTTACCGGATTGTTTTTCTTTACACTGTAGGGAGACAACTCTTCTGGTGGACAAAATAAGTGAGGAGAATGATGAGAAGAGTGCATTAAGGGTCAAATACACTCTGTAGGAAAATCACAATCTCACTGTATCTGAGACCAGCATAAAGAAGATGAGACGCAGCATTGGATGGAAATATGGACGTGTGAGGTTAGTACTGGACAGTACAGGAGGTAAAAGTGTTGTTTAGGAAACTGTACTGTACCGCTAAAATTATTTATTCCTTTTCATTACAGAACGTACCCCATGATAAGGGACGTAAACAAAATCAAAAGAGTGGTTCAGGCCCAGGCATG
The DNA here is from genome assembly GCF_040206685.1 of Ascaphus truei. NCBI lineage: Eukaryota > Metazoa > Chordata > Amphibia > Anura > Ascaphidae > Ascaphus > Ascaphus truei. The sequence continues at coordinate 311,595,105 of NC_134485.1, forward strand.
AATCGACAGTGGGGAAACTTTCCAGGATTGCATCTTCACTGACGAGTCTACTGTGTCGCTGGAGAGATTTGTCACCTTTGCATTCCACAAAAAAGGTCGCATATCTATGATGCCGCGGCCAAAACAACCCGTGAAGATGCATGTGTGGGGTGCCATCTCTAGGCGTGGACCAGGATGCATTGTCATCTTTGAAGGTAAAATATATAACATATAATGTAGCCTTATGCACTGTACTGTACTAGTGTGCAGTTTTTTGAGCACTTTTCTTTTCTTGTTTTAGGAATCATGAATAAAGCTTTCTTCCAAGACAAAATTGTGCCTGAGATTGTGGAATACATCACATGTGAATTCCCGGATGGTCACCGTTTCTACCAGGGCAACGATCCGGATCACACCGCGTCAACAGCGCATATCCTTGAGCGCGGTATCAACTGGGTGAAGATGCCAGCGTAGTAAGTGCTGTAACTGTGTCTTATTTGTTTCCCACAGTTTTTACTGTGTACTGTACTGTATCTCATAAACTAATTGTCCTTTTTTTCCAATGACAGATCGCCAGACTTCAATCCGATCGAAATGGTCTGGCATCAGCTGAAGGACAATATCCGGAAAGTGGTGAAACCCTCCAAAAAGGATGAGTTGGCTAAAGACATACTGAGTTTTTGGAACGATGTACTCACTGTGGAACGCTGCAATAAATATATAGACCATATTGCGACTGTGTTGCCCATTGTGATCGCGCATAATGGGCAAGCATCAGGAAAGTAGTACTGTAGTATTGTAAGTACAGTATGATACAGGTAAGTATGGCACAGATTTTTTTTCCCCTAATATTCAGAGTATACAGTAGTTCTAGTATAGACTACTTTGACAGTACTAACTGCATACACAATGCCATAATGCCATAATATAGTATGCACCTACAGTACAGTAACTGCTCAATTTTTTTCTTTCCAGAGAGAGCAGCACCAGCCATCTGGTTACATAGTATTTAACAGTAGTCAGAGTATACAGTAGTTCCAGTATAGACTACTTTGACAGTACTAACTGCATACACAATGCCAAAATGCCATAATACAGTATGCACCTACAGTACAGTAACTGCTCAATTTGTTTCTTTCCAGAGAGAGCAGCACCAGCCATCTACAGTAGTACTACACATCACACAATGCCATAATACAGTACGCACATAACTGCACTAATTTTTTGTTTTCTTGTCTTTTCCAGAAAAAAGGATGGCCTGGGGGGAGGTGGGGTGGTGTGTGCAGTCTAATCTGTTTGTACAGTCAAGTGTACAGTATATAAACAGCAGTAATAATGTACACAAAACCGAAATTACATAGAGTAGAGTATAGTAATTTCAAAAGACAGTTCATCCTAATAATTTGATCCCTACACCCCCAAATACAGTACTTAAAAAGCACACAAATCAACCATGTGCAGTCAAACGCACAGGGTCGCAGTCAAAACTACTGTACAGCACAGATTGAATATCGTAATATCAAGCTTGTTTTTGCAGGCTTGTGGAGAAAATAACAGTTAAAAAATTATAATAACATTTTTTTTTTTTGGGCACTCACCCAAGCAAGCAGTGGTGGGTGAAGTTACAGGCGCATGCGCAGTAATCAACTAGCTCCCATCCGAAAGAGAATTACACACAGGCACATAGAGAGGTGATGCTCTGCTAGGAACTAATTAAAAACACAATGGCAAGCGTTTTATATATATTTTTTTGTTCCTGGTAAAATAAATATTTATTTACATTCCTGCTAATCATTATCATTGACAACCCCTGCCCCCCCCCAACATGAATCAGTTAATGGTTTTTTTAACTCTCAATTCTCACAATGCTGCGCAAATCAGATTTACATATCAAATTCGAGAAGGGATTTTCCAAAGCGTTACCGTAAACAAAGCGTCAATGGGTTGGGGGGGGGGGGGGGTTGGGTGAGTCATGTGCAGTAATCAGCTAGCTCCCATCTCAAAGAAGATTACACGCAGGCGCAGTGAGGTGACGCTCGGCTATGGACGGATTAAGAACACAATATCAAGCTTCAGAAAATTAATGACTCTATGGAGGGGGGGGGCATTGGGTGAATCATGCGCAGTAATAAGCTAGCTCCCATCTCAAAGAGGATTCCACGCAGGCGCAGTGAGGTGACTGACGCTCGGCTATGGATAGATTAAGAACACAATGTCAAGCTTCAGAAAATCAATGACTGTGGAGTTTCAAATCCTTGAGCGAGCCTTGTGCGTGTTCGTAGGGGAGGGGGCTACAGTAATAATAATAATAATAATAATATGATCCCTACACTCCCAAATACAGTACGTACAGTACAAAGCACACAAATCAACCATGTGCAGTCAAACGCACAGGGTCGCAGTCAAAAGATACAGCACAGATTGAATATCATAATACAGTATCAAGACGGTTTTTTCAGGCTTGTAGAGAAAAAAAAATTAGAATAAAAATTTTTTTTTTTTTTTGGTCACTCACTCAAGCAAGCAGTGGTGGGCGAAGTTACAGGCGCATGCGCAGTAATCACCTGCTGTCAAGCAGGAATGTGATTGAAACCAGACATACGTTCAAAGGAATGGTGTTGGAGAGATGTACTGCATTGTAGAGAAGATAAGAAGTTGAAATACTCTGCAGTGCAGTTAATTATCCTGAGCGAGGGGAGAGCGCTGTACTGTATATGCCGAAATGTGACACTGTTACAGTACTGTACACGCCTATGCGTTTCAACAATTTTCAAATGAGACATACTGTACAGTACAGCACTGCAAATGCATGTATACTTTAAATATGCAAATTTACAATTACTGTGCGCGCACACACAGACTGTGTACTGACGTAGGTTGAACCGTGAAGGTATTAGACTTCCAAGACAACAGCTCGCAAACGCCCCCCTGAGTTTTTACACGGCATTGCAGTATTGCAGACAGCGTGAATAAAATGCTAATATCACGAGCGCTAAAATAATGCAATTCACTCCGGACCAAAAAAAAAAAAAAACGCACCTCACCGGGATTATCTGAGAGCCGCGGATCAAGCTGATTTAGACTCAGGTCACTGTATAAGGAAAGGAAAATTCCAAACCTAAAAATTCAACCCCCTTGAGCTGACAAACATTATTACAATAACTGAACACTACAGTAATAAAAACAATTATACATGATATATCCATATGTATCACTTTACAGTATACCAATCTTAAGACGCGTGTTTACTAGGGTTTTTATCGGGAGTAGAAAATGGCATTTTACCTTCCAGGAGAAAGACGAGTGCTACAAAGTCTACTCACTGATACATGTTCTATACTCTGTTGGAAGTGCTAATACAACACTCCCTAAGGCTACATAGTGTATCTTTAGACATCTTGCTCTACACACAGTGGGAAGTGCGCTATTGGCAACCTAAAAATTATTTGTTGCCCTTTATTACTATCTGTTTATTACAATGTGTAGCACGTACTAATATATCCCGCAGTGCTTAGCATAAGCCTATTATCATTTCAGCAAATAATATCAGCTGAGTTAGGGTCAATATATGGTAAATTTCGGAACTTTTATCTTATCTTCACTGATGTAATAGGATAATATACTACCGTACTCCTACTAGACAAATAGTTTTTATATACCTGCATATTTTGATACTCCATCTGCAGTTACAATTGATACTTCGCTATCCATGACACATAGTGAACTGCTGAGTCTCACATGCTTCTTAAACACACCAGTGACTATGGAGGATATTTTCCTCTCACCATTTTATTTCACTAAGCTATAGGCTGTATTCTGGTATTTTACCCATTTTGATATGTGTGGATCATAATAGGCATTAGGACTAATGACTAAACCCTGTTGCTGATGTTAATCCAGCAGCCCAAGTGCATACCAGCACTTTTGCAGAAGTATCATCACAGTGTGGCTGTTTTTGTCAGTTTGTCCAATCTTATTTTGACTATTCAAAGTTTTATTTTAAGTAATTCATCACTACACTTGAACTAGGAGTGCTACAGTAGGGGCCTCCCTTCTCCCCTATTCTCTAATAGAGCTTTGTTTACGTTCACTATTAGACCCAACACCCAGTTCTCTAGCGACTGTGGCCAGAGTCTATCCCATCCCCTCATTCCTCTTTTAAGACTTCAACACTATAATTCACAAATAGTCCCTTTCTTGACAATTATAGACTTTGAAACATAATTAAGGGGGACCTTTGAAGTAAATATCAAAGCTCAAGGCAGAGAGAATGCCTTGTTAAATATGAAACAAGGTTCGGGAAATCTCATCACTTATATAATCAAGTTTCGTAATCTTGCAGCCACTACCAATTGGACTGATGGTTGTTTATCTGCATTCTTTCTTTGGGGACTAAAAGATGAATTAAAGAATGAATTGACTCAGGTTGTGCTTCCTTTCACTTTAACCAGTCTAATAGCTTTATTTTGAAATAAATAGTCCAACGGCTATCCGAATGAAGAGCTGAACACAGATGGATTAGCGGAGACCCCTTAAAAAACATTCTCAGGTACAGACCTCTATTTTTACCAGGAAGATACTCCTGAACTTTGCAAATAGGAATGTCCGAGAGCCCTCTAACACCTGCAGAGAGGGATCAACATCGCCACTCAAAATTGTGCTTCTATTGCGGACTAGAAGGACATTTTGTTTATATTTGTGTAGCCATGTGTAAAATTGGTGTACATATCTCTTTCATGCTGGCAGTAATCCTGGTAAGTATGCAGGGTTGCCAGTAACAATCATGGAGGTTTGCCCTCAACCCCTGGTGAGGTGTCATATGTCCCAAAGGAAGTGACAACATGCTTATGTGTGAGTGTGGAGTTACTCAGCAGAGGAAGGCACTTGGAAGGAGTTCCTCATCAGATCCATCTCCCTGCAGACGCAGAGATCCTGATGAGGTGGAGGCACTGCACTGGAAGTAGGTAGGACTCACAGCACACTACCTCAGCGCTTGTCTTGCTGATATCCCCATAACAACATCATGCGGGAGACTCAGGAGTCCTGTAGCCAACAGGTGCACCACCAGGCACAGCCATGTAATGGGGACCGGTTAGACCACAGAGGCCAATCTGAGATTGGGTGGGTCAAGGGGGGTCCAGAAAATCCGTTACATTTGTAAAAACTCGCCCATGACAGGAAAAACTATTTCGCCTGATGGTAAAAAGTGGGATTTCATCGAGCAAAAGGAAAATTAGGGAACTCTCAATGAATCTTTAGGTAGGGCTACACAGGACATTGCACCATGGCCCACAGACTGAGCTACAGAAGTATCAATTAACAGCGATTATTAAGTGTGAGAACAGTGCTGCTGATGATTGAGAGCTTCCCATGGTAAAGTGCAGAGGTATGCTGCAGCCTAGAGCAACTTTCAGAATTGTCCCGGGAGTCGACGCAAAGTAGAAGGCTGAAGCCTTGAACCCAGCTAAAGATGCTTAAGCTCATACACTTTAATCTGCATTGGATGAGATTTGTTGCCTCTGGGGATGATTGGATTAAAAGCAAGAAGCCAGGACATACAGTATTTGCAGAAGGAATGCTTGCCAGCACCACTGCCTCTGGGAATGTCACATTGTCTGGACCATGAAAGTCACAGAATTAATCCCCAGAGGTAATAATTCACTATAACTACTATGATCCTGATGAGAATTGATCTGATCCAGGCCCTCAGGTTGTTGCTTCTGTCCAATATATTTTGCCATCCATGGTGAGAGCAAATCTTGCAGCAACCCTTAAGTATGTGCATTCAGAACTTGACCCAACTGCCAGTGTTCGGAATCCTAAAGGCTGTTTTGAAGCACTGGAGGGGACAGTCCAGCAGCAACATAACCAGTTGTGTTGGGTCTCAAAAGGCAAGGCTGAAGGGGTCACGGTCATGATGATCGCCAGTCCTATCCATCAACATCAGGTAGTGAGTATCCTAAATATTCCACTGACAGTAAAGACTCATCCAACATGAAATATTGACACAGATTGAGGACTTGTACTGACCAGGACCTGGATGTAATGCTAAATGACGAGGCTGAGATTCCACCAGTCAGTGCCTTTCACCAGTTAGTACTAAACTATCACCCACGCTTCCCTTGCAATGGTCCTTTGCCATAAAGAGCAAACCCTAGGAGGGGGAATAGACAAAAATAGAGAGGAATGCTTAGCAAAGCAAAGAAAAATAGGTCTGGAGGCAAACAAAAATTAAATTATTTATTATGCATAATAGCAAAGTGTACAAAAACAGGTCCTCTGGTGTGTTTTTCGCCTGGTAGACGCTTTATCAAAGAGTGACCACCATTCTAAAAAATCTCCCCTTAAATAGCCATCTCTGTGTTGAAAAGCGGATTCATGCACAAAACACACCTGCAGGTCAGGTAATGAGAGACCAGGTGAATTGCTACGGAAGCCTATAAAGCGCGAAACACCCCTGCGACAGTGATGACTAAAAAAAGTGAGAACATATAATATACACAGTACAAAAAGAAGAGAAAGAAAAAAACGTATAGATTGCTCTTAGGAAATAAGCCAAACCGCAATCATATAACCTCATCTGGATGGCCACTTGGTATCCAGATTAGAATAAAAAAAACCATAGCAAAAACAAGTATGGTACAAATGGATGTAACAGAACATATAAGAGCAACCTAAAGAATAACAACTGAAACAAATGAGAAAATAAACTTTAGAACAAAACTAACTACTAAACATCAACAAGACATATATAAATTAAAGCAAAACATAACCTAAATAACTAAAAAAAGAAAATACTGAAATAGAGTATTATTATAATTACACATGAAATACTGAAATAGAGCAAAACATAAATATAAATATATATAAAATATTAATCATGAATATATATATATATATAAAACACACAAAAAAGAACTAAGACAATCCCCTGACAAGCACTCTAAAATATACCACAAATATAATTAAATTAAATTAAACTGATGTGTAAAGAACTGGATGCTCCTCAAGTGCAGAAATAGAGCAAAACATAAATATAAATATATATAAAATATTAATCATGAATATATATATATATATATATATATATATATATATACAGAGAAATAGGATATTGTAGAGAAACAATGATACACAGTACCATAAGCGCTAATAATCCGTGACATCACAAGACATTGTATGGAACATAGGAAATACTTAAATCAATCAATAATAATAAATAAATAAAAATGTAACAACCCTTAATGCATGGAAGAAAGAATAATCTTAAGAAATGTTATAATGAGGAATTATCCCATACTGTATAAGGAGTAGTAATAGAAAATAAAAAAATAGAACCAATAACAATGTATAAGGAGTCCGCCCCTGGGTTTGGCTGGAACCCATTCCTTACAGAGCTACAATATGCAGGTTCCAGACAAAACCTCTTTACCAATGCAATAACCTGCTTCTTGCTGCCTCCTGTGCAGCTCTGGCCTGATTTGGTGTCAATGTGCTGGCCACAACCACCTTGCTTGTTCCCTCTAGGCCTTCCTGTGTCGAAGCGCCATTTTTCCAGTGCTAGCTTCTTTTTCCTGTGGCCTGCTGCTTATCCTCCTTGCAGTGGCCTTCGTGCCGTACTACCCCTGTCCTCCTTACGGGATCCCTTACTACACTGAAGCGCCTCCGCTCCAGCTTCCTCCTTTCTACGCTGAAGTGGCTCCGCTCCAAAGTCCTCATTTCTGCGCTGTAGCTGCTCCGTTCCATGTTCCTGTTTCCTATACTGGAGCGGCTCCGCCCAAGTTCCTGTTTTCTACGCTGAAGTTGCTATGCTGTAGCACCATGCACCTGCCTTCCTGTTGCCGACCCTCGCTTGCATCCTCGACCACCGCTCCTGTGCCGCCTGCCTTGACCCCAGCCTGGATAACGTTAACTCTGCTTTCTCCAACTCTGACCCGGCTGTGTCTGACCATGGAATCCGCACTCTGGACCTTACTCCGTGACCTAAGGTTGGTGTATATACCTCCCCACCTCAGCCCCGCAGTCTGGTCCTGGTTTGTGGCAAAAACGATCATGACACTATGCTTGTATAAAGCAACTAGATTATGAAAGATCATTTAGCACATGTAAGGATTCTGCTCGATCTGTGCCAGGTTTTTACTACGGTCCAGGTTTTCTGTCTCTCCTGCCCTTTCTGCTCACTATGGCCATTTTGGGTACTGGCTGTCTGCTTTATAAGGCTGCAGTTCCTGGTTGGAGTCGTCGAGCAAAGTTCTGTTTGCTGCAGCTCCGTTTGATCTTCGCTGTCACACATTACCCTTTCCCTATTTGAAATCCCTGTTGCTGACCCCGGACCATGACCCCGACCTTGCTGCCTTCTGCCTGCCCAGACTTTTGCCTGTCATCTGAACTCTGCACCTCTGCCGCCTGCCCTGACCTTTTGCCTGCTGCTTGGACTCTGCACCACTGCTGCCAGCCCTGAACCCTGCCTGCTTACCGACTACAAATATTCTTACCAGACTCTGTCCCCGGCTGTGGTCGGTTAGTCTACATTCCTACCTCAGCCCTGCGGGTCCGCCTCCTGATTCGAGATAAGCAAAGTCACAGCACACATGTAACGGTGTTTCCCCCATCTGGTGGAAGATTTGACCATTACTACGTATGTGGTGCATGATACCTGCTTGTAATAGGAGGGCTGAGTCATCCGCCAATGATTGTGGGGACACAGGACTTGGCTTCTGGGGTTCATACCCTAGAAATTCTTTAGCAGTGCAGCGCCTCCATCTGCCGTCGGCTCCAGGAAACTGAAGGTGATATCCCACGGTAGAACGATAACCTCACCCCCCAGTAAGGTCACACACCAGGCAGGAGGTATAAAAATATGAACGGTTTATTGTCTTCATTGTACAGCACAGTACCAAGGCAGAGTTCTGCCCGATGCAGTCTCTCAGCCATCACTGAAGGATTGTCCCTGGACCTTCACTTCAGGCCAAGGCACCTGCAGCAGTCCCATCTCGTCCCTGCCCCTATAGCAGAGGCAGAGGTATGCTACACACTCACTTTCCTCCTGTAATGCTTGCGCTGCCCACGAGCAAGACAGGACCCCGGTACTGAGGTGGGGAAGTATTGAACCACGAACCCACAGCAGCGGAAGTGTGCCTGGCAGGTGGATTTTCAACATAGCCGGGTCGGAGAGAGTGGGTTAGTCCAGATACTTGCCAATGTCTTTGGTTGGATAGATTAGAATGGTCAAATTTTGTATAGCCATGGTCTGGGGTTGGAGAGATGCGAATAGTGGTAGTCCGTGTAGCCGTGGTCGGGGTTGGAGAAGTCAGCAGAGTCGAGGGTAAGCAACGGGAGGGCTGAGTCATCCGCCAATGGTAGTGGGGACACAGAAACAGGCTTCTGGGGTTCATACCCCACATATCTCCTTAGCAGTTCAGCGCCTCCATCTGCCGTGGACTTCAGGAACTAAAGGTGATCTTCTACGGTAGTCTTATTACCTCTCCCCCCAGTAAGATCACACACCAAGCAGGAGGTATATTGCAAATAGGAACAGGTTTATTACTACACTCTGCAGTAACAGTTACACTGCAGTTTTCTGCCGGATACAGTCTGTCAGGTCAGCTGCCACTACAGGCCAAGGGCAACCGCAGCCGTCCTAGCTCTTCCCCACCTCCCTAGCGGAGGCAGAGGTATGGTCCACGCTCACTCTCCCGTGGAGGGTGAGCAAATGGGAAGGCCCCAATCTCAGGCTCCCAGTTGTGTGACCTGCTTGACTCAGAGGGAAGGAACAACCTCTAAATTTAGGGCGATCCTGCCCTTAGGTACAGCCAGAAGGCGGGCACCCCGTTGGCCCAGCTACAACAGGTTGTACCACCCTCTGCTGTCACTCAAGTGCAGTACCAAAGGTGAGGGGGAAAACCCCATACCAACTAATGGCAACCTGATAGTACCAGGGTTTACTGCCAGCCCTAAGGCAGAATAGTAGTCAGGGGTGGCCCCGCTACATAATATTTCTTAAGATTATTCTTTCTTCCATGCATTAAGGGTTGTTACACTTTTATTTATTATTATTGATTGATTTTAGTGATGTCACGTATTATTAGAGCTTATGGTATATTATTTTTTTCTCTATAATATCTTATTTCTCTGTATATATATTCATGATTAATATTTTTTATATATTTATATTTTTATCTATTTCAGTATTTCATATGTAATTATAATAACTCTATTTCAGTATTTCATATGTAATTATAATAATACTCTATTTATTTCAGTATTCTCTTTTTTTAGTTATTTAGATTGTGTTTTGCTTTAATTTATATATGTCTACGTAGTTGATGTTTAGTAGTTAGTTTTGTTCTAAAGTTAATTTGTTTCAGTTGTTATTCTTTAGATTGCTCTTATATGTTCTGTTACATCCACTTATACCGTACTTGTTTTTGCTACGTTTTTTTTAAATTCTAATCTGGATACCATGTGGCCATCCCGATGAGGTTATATGATTGCGGTTTGGCTTATTTCCTAAGAGCAATCTATACATTTTTTTCTTTCTCTTCTTTTTGTACCGTGTAAATTATATGCTCTCACTTTTTTTAGTCATTACTATCGCGAGGGTGTTTCGCGCCTTACAAGCTTCCGTAGCCATTCACCTGGTCTCTCATTACCTGACCTACTGTACAGGTGTGTTTTGGCGCAAATCCACTTTTAAACCCAGAGATGGCTATTTAAGGGGAGGTTTTTAGAATGGTGGCCACTCTTTGATAAAGCGAGAAATGCGTCAGAGGACCCTTTTTTTTTTAAAAACTTTGCTATTATGCATAATAAATAATTAAATTTTTGTTTGCCTCCAGCCCTATTTTTCTATGCGGTACTATGCCTTCCTCTCTGTTTTTGTCTTTCATGCGCTCGAACGGAAGCACGCACTACTGGAACCCATGCAGTTTATATCTGTGAGTATACATGTGAATGGGGGATGATGCTCAAGTACCTGATCCTATTTAAAATGTGTCCATTTATTGAAAGGGAAAGAGCATACTGGGTAAATAATGTAATAATGGCAATCAAAGTACTAAACCTATAAAGGGGCTCTAGAACACCCTGAAGGTGGGGTTTAGCATACAGAGACACTTCCCCCCTCCTCATTGGGTTGGCCCCAGGTATATGTACTCACAAGTCCCCAGCAGCTCTCCCCAAAGCGTGCAGCTGTGTCCAGGTCAGGAGAATCCAATGCAGTATGTGTGCAGCGCACAGCAAAGAGAGAGATAGAAGCAGGTCTGGCAAAAAAATGATCTCTTTAATGGGAAGCCATAAAATAGAGGGTTGCAACCCTTCTACGCGTTTCGTGCAGGTTATGCACTTTATCAAGAAGTGTCACACATGATACACAGATCGTTTAATACAGCTGACTGCCATTTTGGCACCAAAACTAATGATGTCACTAATCATCATAAACCATCGAAATCGCCTCCCAAGCATACGCGCTGCAGGGAGCCCACACTCACCTGTTGCTTGTGGTGATCACAGCCATATTCTGCAAGGGACTCCCCTCCGTTACTACTAGTCTCCAACAGGCTTGAGACACAGGTTGAAAACTGCAACTCCCAGAGGCATTGCAACACAGCACTCTCCCACTTCCTGGTTAGCACTATTTAAAATCCAGGAAGTGCCTCAGTTCCTGGTTTTACAACTCAGTTTCTTTGTTGCCCAGGCACCTGTACTTCTCCTGCCCAGCGAGGTATGTTGCTATTTTGTTTACCTGTGTATGAACTCGGATCTGCTCTAACTATTGCCTTGCTTAATCTGTCAATTACCTTGCCTGCTATTTTGATTGCCTGTGTATGACCTTGGATTGCTCTGGACTTTGCACTAATTAAACCCTTTTACCTATCTTCCTTCCTGAGCCTTTGTCATTCCCCAGCAATCTCAGATTGCACCTTCATCCATTTCTCACCCATTTTAAGATCATTTTATATAGATTGTAAGCTCTCCGGGGCAAGGATTTCCTTTCAAAGTCTCTGACTTTGTTACACTTATTGTATTATAATTCCCTATACTCTATTGTCCATTTGTAAAGTGCTGAGTACACTGTAGGTGATATATAAATAAAGATATACATATACATATTATATGATATCTATTTTCCCTTAGTATTGGTGCTGGTATTTCCATGATCTCATGCATTTTTCCAAATTCAATATATGATCAGTTGCCACAAATCGATTACATGCTTCTGATTCACACATTTTTACTTTCTATTTTTTCAGCTTACCTATGACATTATCTTGTTTACAGTATTGGAACCAATTACATTACATAACTCTTTTAAAATACCATATTGTAATACAATTTTAACCTTTTCTTCCTTTAGAGAGGTTTGAATGAGATTGTATTATTATCAATGCTCCCACGTGTACTGTACCTTGACTTCTACCTTCTATGATGCAGTCTGCTCAATAAATAGTAAAACCAAATAAACGGAATGCAATTAAATTAAGAATGGGCACTTTTCTGCGACCTTTATGCAGTTAAGGTTAGGCAATAAATCCATTTTCATTGTACACAAACACAAAGCATCTTTAAGAGTCAATAAAGAACCATGACATTTTCCTCTTATAACTGTTATGTGGAAAACAAAAACATACATTTGTATTACAAAATAAGACATTTTGATTTGAAGTCAATGGAAGTTTTTCATGCCTAACAATGCTCATCCACAAGCCTCCGTTAAAGTCAGTGCATGGAAATAATCTTTCGATAATTAGGTCACATCAAAACATGCCGTTAGTCACATAAAGACTATGATTATCAGTGCCTTATTTCAGAGAAAAGCCTACAAGCAAAAATGAAACGTCTTATTTATTTATAAAAATGTTTTACCAGGAAGTAATACATTGAGAGATACCTCTCGTTTTCAAGTATGTCCTGGGCACAGAGTTATAAAAAATACATGGTTACGATAAAAGAACAGGGTTATACAGGGAATTCACAGACATTTCATGGACAGATAAAGTTGGAAAATTGAGTACAGGGGATAAAGGGCTTATGTGTTTCAGATAGAAATAGAGCAGCTTTAACATCACTTTAACATCAACTAACATCAGCAAACGGCTCATGACCTTTGGCTGCCCTTCGGCTGCGCCAAAGGCTGTGCGCCTTTGGAGCAACGCAGATGTACGCTGGGTGGGTGAGGTTGAATCTGGTGTGTTTGCTACCCACAGGATTGTACCGAGTCTAGAACTTGACCCTTTCATTACATGCGTCATGGAAAGTTATATATTATGGATCACATAAATGTCTGAAACACATCTAAAGATGCATCTGATGTGTCATGTTCATGTAATAAACTATACTATTATTTTAAGCGATTAAACTGAATATAGGATATGTTTGTCTGGCATAAAATGATATATAATATTAACTGTATTAAGAATGGATGTACAATAATGTGTCTACAGATGTTGTTGCGTTTTTCGAACAAATCACGGAGCCGTTTTGTGTGCGCTGCATTAACGCGGCCAATCGCCCCAGGCACACGGATTTATCGAGTTTGCTTTGTTTGAATTTCATGGATTGTGTGCAATTAAATGCAGTTAATTGAATGAATTGTAATGTGTACAGTACTGTGCTACTGTGCTACTGTGTCAATTTCAGGTGTTTAAAAACCAGAACACTAAAATGCCATTTTCTGCACTCGCCTGCACTCGCGTCTAAAGGCGGTATGTTTGGAAGAAATCACACGACATGACGTGGGTATTCCGAGGTATACAATGTGTGAAGTGTTCGAATAACGGGCGCTGCATCTGTATATATAATAACAAGAATTATCAAAAGACAGAAGTACTGACAAATGTTTTTATCACACACAGTTTATTCCCTGCGTGTGAAAAATAAAGGGAGAAATAGGTATTCTGTAAAGAGGCATGTTCCATCTTCAGTGACCAAACCATGTACGAGAAACTAACAAAAGACCAATACCAACAATTCATTAAAGATATGAGTGACATTCTGCTACATGCCAAATTGCAATAGGTCATTATCAAGACCGAATTCGATTTTTTTATTTATCGAGCAACCCGTTTTGGCAGTATTCTATCATCTCTCTAAGACTCACAAGAACATCACCATTCCACCAGACTGATCTATCATTTTGGAGATAGGTTGCCTAAACACCAACCTTTCACAATAATGTACATTGATGACTTTCTACAAACACTAGTCACAGCACTACAATCTCACCTCAGAGATATCCACACATCTACTATTAATCCTTCAAACTGTCAAATGGGATAACTCTATTTGGTGTGATGCGATGTGAGTGCATTATACACATACAGTATATAGAGCATCAAAAATAGTTGAAGGCTTTTGAACACTATCTTGACCATTTCAGTGACCTTCTCAGTGCCAAAATATATTTATCCTTAAAAGCATAACTACTTTAACTCAAAATTATTTTTATTCCGAGGGTGACTTCTTTTTATTAAAAATGCGGTACCGCGATGGGCATGAAATTTGCACCCAGCAATGCAAACGTGTTTTAAAGGTTTTGGGAGGAAACCATCATCTTGAACAACAATCAGTATTGAGATAACTTTGTTATGTGGAGAAGATACATTGATGATATCATGTTTATCTGGAATAGAGATGTACCTAGCCTGGAATTGTTTTTGAACTCCTTGAATTGTAATGACTGGGGCCTTTCCTTAACCCATTGCTCCAGGAAGATCAGTATTCCCTTTCTAGATGTTGAATTATTAAATTATTCTGATCTCAACATTCACAGTAAACTTTAAAAACCAGTAGTCATCACCTATATTGGAACAGAAACATTCCCTTTGGAAAACTTCATCACAGACTTGCTGCACCTCAAAGAATGGTTTGTGGAGAAAAAATATGATTTACAACTGGTTGAGGACTCTTGTGAACAAGTGGTAAAAACACTCAAAGAACAACTTCTGCATAAAAAAAGATAAACATCAGAATAAGAATTTTGACAAGATACTTTTCATTTTTAAATGTAATGAAGCAGCAAAACAAATTGATAGGATCATCAAAAAGCATTGGCACATCCTGAGAAGTGATGCATTCCGTAATGAGACCCTACCTGTACACCCTAGAATTAACTTCAAGACGAACACCAACTTTAAAAATATTCTAGCCCCAACCGTTCTACACAATAAATTATCCTTGCTACAGTACCAACGAAACCCGAAAGATGTTACAAAAGTGTACACACCATCTAACCAACTGTAAATTTAAAGATCCTAAAAATAAGTTGGTCACTTCAAACTCAACTGGTAACTCATTTACTTTCAAGGAATTAATTAATTGTTGCACAAACGACATTGTCTACTTTATAGAATGCCCATTCAAACTACAGTATATTGGAAAGGTAGAGTCCTCTACTTAAAAACTAGGTTTTTAAAACAAAAATTGAATGTGGGAAAAAGGTTATCAGCTCCACTCCCTGTCCAAACATTTTTTCGAATTCCAGAACAAGAACCCATTTGGCATGCTTCTTAAGGACATATAAGTTATCACTTTAAACCTTCAGGTGAAAATAAATTTGGAAAATTCTGCTGCTGAGAAACATTTTGGATACACAAATTGAATATTATAGCATCCCATGGGGACCTGGGGGCAATAGACCTGGGGACAATAGATCTGGTGGCTTTTATTAAATGATGCAACAACTCATGAATATTCTTGCTTCAATCCATGTTCCCTGGTACACAACTCCTGTCCTCCCATGTACCTTATTCTTCTCTGCCCCCCCACCCCCCACCCGATCTCCCCTTACACATCGTTCCTCCATCCATCATTTGATTCAAACCTTGCACAAACCCCTTTTAGGGTCCCATTACAATTCATTCAGTATTAAAATCCATCAACTAATATGTTTTGGCTCTCCTATTCCATTTTTACATTTCTTACAGTTTTTTAATATATTTTTTTGACTTTTTAAAATATTTTTCAACATTTTTAATTTAATGTTATTTATAGTTCTGTTACATTCACTCATAAACCTTTTTTGCAGATTCTTTCATAAATCAACATTATCATTATTCTCATCTGTTTATTTCCAATCCTCATGTTTTTCATTCGTCTTTATTCATCATTGTGTCACGCATTTTTTCGTTATCTCCATATTATCTTTATTCTATTTTCATTTATTATTATTATTATATTTAACATTTTTAAACGTTACATTTTTTTTTACATTTTTTTTGCTTTTTATACATTATGTGTATATATATATATATATATATATATATATATATATATATATATATATATATATTAATATATTTATGTATTTATGTACAGTATATATTTTTAGATGTCTGCTCTCCACGTCCAATCATTATCCCCCATGCCCAGTAGCCTCTGTGCGTTCTTTTGGTACTTGCATTTTTATTTGAACTATTCCCCCCCCCCTTTTTTTGATCTTCTGACAGGTCCTTGATGGTTTGTTGATGATCTCAATCTGTTTTATGGTTTTCTGTATGTGCCTAACTGACACATATGATGTGCTGTTGGTTTCTGTATGTTTCTCTGATTTTAAACATATGTTTTTTGACTCATCACCTTTAATTTTGCTACGGGCCAATTTTTCACCGTCTAAAACTCACTGAAGTGCCCGCTCTCCTATACTCCTGGCAAAATAAGAATAGCCTTGCGAATTGCGTCGAGCAGATCAGAGCAAACTGAGTGAACCAGACTACTCATTGGAGACAGAGGCACCCATTCGGCTGTCAGCTGCTTTCTGTTACAGGCCTGCACCTCAAAGCGTACAAGCGGAGAATCCGGAAGTTGCACCATTCCAGCATCACGAGGACACAAGGATGCAGGTGAAGCCGATATCGGGGGGAGAAAAGAAATATAATTTAAATAGGGGCACTCCGAAATATACCTAGATTTGAGCTGATTTGAAGAGATATACAAATACTTGTTACTCAGGAATAGTTATGTTATATACTCTGAGTTATTATGCTACAGATAGGTGCTGATAATAAACACACCTATAAGTATTAGGCATCCAAAGGCAGTCCTTTCTGCCAGTGAGTTTGGTTAAAGATATCACCACGATCGGCATTTAGCCAGTATAGTTTGGATCAAGGACTAAATGTACACTAACTATCATGATTGTCTGTATTAAGCCGTGTTACACTCAATCATCACCCTCGTATTTTAATAATTTTTTACATTGTGAGTGTAATAATGAATTGATGTATTAAAATGAATTTTAATCTTTATGTGATCCCACTAATAGCCTATACATCCAGACATTGGTGAACTTCAAAACTTAACCCATTATTAACCAGCTAAATCTTGTTAGGTCCAGGCATTGCTGTTTACTGTGTAAAGGAATTCCTTGCCTGGGACACTTATAGTTAGCAAACCAGATAAAATCTGGGTATATTTAGGAGTGCACCTATTTAATGGATGTTTCTTTCTTCCCCTTTCCCTGTTTCCCTTGATGTTATGTGCAGCTACTAAGATTTCTAGTAAGCTTAAATATCCTGGGGGAGCCCCCTGCAGGTAGAGCGAGCATTCTCTATTCATTTGTTCTGATGCCAAGATCTCCTAGACCAGTGTTTCCCAACTCCAGTCCTCAGGGAACCCCAACAGGTCAGGTCTTAAGGATATCCCTGTGTAAGAAAAGTCTATTCTCAATATAATAATCAGGAATCAGGTTTGCAGTTCAAAATCAGTGGTCTTTATTTCTTCAGATCAGTTGCAGAAAAGAAACAGCATACTATATACTTCAGATCAGCTCAGCTTAAAGTATTTGAAGGTGGATTATTAGATGCTTCTATTCAATGTAACAAGCATCTTAAGATGGTAGAAGGTAGTCATTTTATGTTATACTGGGCAATCACCAACAAGACACAGGTACATGCTGGGTACATGCTGCAACATTTCAGTGACATTTCTGCAGACATACTAATGGCCCAACGGGTTAACACAGCAGGGGTCCCTGGCAGTCCCATTCCTGCCATCTTATACAACTGTGATATTTACTCTAACACATTATAAATGAGCATTTCTCTGCAGTTCTTTTTAAAGTAATTAACTATTTTTTCTCTCTTTCTTTCAACCTCTCTCTCTCTTTCCACCTCCCTCTCTCTCTCTTTCCACCTCCCTCTCTCTCTCTTTCCACCTCCCTCTCTCTCTCTCTTTCCACCTCCCTCTCTCTCTCTCTTTTCACCTCTCTCTATTTTTCTCCGAGTAAACTCTTACCTGAATCTCTCTAAAAAAAAATAATAAATCTTCTCTGATCATGGTTAAAACAACTGCTGTTCATCCTTTTTAAAGTGAAGAAAATCTACCTTAAATCTCAAGAGATCAATTAATTGTAGAAATGTGCTGCTTACACTTCTCATTTGCTTTAATTCTGTCAATTTTAAGCTTCAAAATGACCTTGCCAATAGTCGAGAGTTGATAATCAACTTCTTCAATGACTATCAAAATGAAGTCTAAAGAGCTTTTTTACAAAATGTGGATATTATTACGTCCTATTGTCGGTTTATTTTTAATGCAAAAGCCTCAAAGTATTTTCTTATCCTCTAAATATTCTGTGAGGGTAAGTCCATGTAGATGGAGTTCAATTTCCAATTTCTTTGGGGATTCTAAATCCTTTAGAAAGGTTTGCTATCACCAAAAGCCTCCTGATGTGAAGATTTGAAAAGTATATGCTGGATGTCACTGTCAGTGAAGGTCAATGTCATACTGTAGTGTTTGCTTGGAATCCATTTGTAATGGATCTAAACTGCTCCATAAATACAAGCATAACACAATAATGTAAACTGAAACAAGATTTACGTAAGAATATAGTAGACAAAAACAGGAGAGGTATCAGAGACCTCTGCTAAAAAATAATAACAAAAAGTATGATGTAAAAAAATAGGCATAGTTGCAGAGGATACTGAAGAGGTGCACTCTATTTATAAAACAATACAAGTAAAGAACAAATCTATCAAATCTCACTGGAAACTAGAAACAAAGTTGCTGGAAACAAAACCAAACTAGCAAAACCAGACTATACATTACTAACTAACATATATCCAGTAACACTAAGTAGGAGATGGACAGAAAGAGGGTCGAGAGCTACATAAGGAACTATTTGACATAAAGCTAGGTGCTAAAGACTACACTATCCTGGTCTATATTGTCTAACAGACGCCGTATAAAAAAAGAAATCCTATAACAAAGAAATTAGTCAAGTACACCAAAATATACCGGCAGTCAATAAAAAAAATGATGAATTGTTTTTAAAAGATCCTCAAACTGAACCTTTCTGTCCTTTCTCTCCCTCCAGGATTTTATGGTGTAATTAGTAGAGATGGGCAATTTTTGTTTTGCTGATTTGAATCCATGTCAGATTTCCACTATTCAGACATAAAAGCAAATCCATAGTGTCCATAAAAAATAGACACTATCCATATCATAAATCCATTAAAAAAAAACAGACACTAATTAATCTGTGGGGCAGTCTCTCTCTCTGTCTTTTTTTTTTCTTTTTTTTACAAATCTGACCATGGATTGTGGAATCTGTGGATTAGATTCTTAATAATCCAGCAGTATTAAATCCATGTGCATGGATTTTTTAATGCCCAATATGCAGACGGATTTTGTGGGGGGACGGATTTAATCTAAAATCCGAGAGATTTGGGGAAATGTATTTTGACTGGCTCACCCATCTCTAGTAATTAGAATCAGAAATATATAAATAATACATACAATTGCACGAAAAAAAACCATTTAGAAGGGCACAACCCTAACATAAGGATCGGGGAACAATTACATGACTATACTGTAGTATTACATTTTTATTTTAAGCACTCTCATTTGTATAATATATACGCATAAATCTTTTAGCACATTATAATTAGTGCTGCTAATAACTTTTTTATTTTTACTGTTTAATATTTGTTCACATATATGCCTTAAAAAAAGAAGAAAGCGCAAAACCCTCATAGTGTAGTATATAAAAAATAGTGTTTATGTAAAAAGGTAAATATGCACGTACAGCATAGAAAATCAAGTTAGCGTGTGTCTGCTGCACAGGATCCACGGTGAGTACCACATCCTCTCTCACGGGCTGTCTCCCTTCCGTGCTCTGAGCTGGAATTTGCTGTGCCGCAGATTACGTCATTGTGTGGTGCCGCCTGGCAGCATGCGGAGCTCCTTCCCTGTACTGTGACAGCTGGAGGCAGAGACACGCAGTGCCTGTGGGCAACTGCTGCTGGAGAGAGCGGGTCCCGATCGGCGTTCCTCCATCTACTCTGCTGGCCCTGATACTCCGGTTCCTGGAGGGATAGAAAGGCGCGAAACACTACAATATCTGCAGCCATAATCAGTCCGTGAGAGAGGACGTGGAACTCACCGTGGAACCTGTGCAGTAGACAGAGAAGCATACTGTCCTTTATTGGTTTTTATACCTACACGCTTACTTGATTTTCTATTCTGTACGTGCACATTAACCTTTTTACATAAACACAATTTTATTATATACTACACTATGAGGGTTTTGAGCTTTCTTCTTTTTTTTAGTCATTTATCTGGCGTTATCCTGACTTCAGCTTTTCCAGTGTAGCTGCAGACCCTCTACTTACAGAGATGTTTTTTCACTATTTTTTGCACTGTGGTGTTAATTCATTTATATCACTCATATGGTTGATAACTCACATGTATGTCAAATAGTATTCGTTTAATTATTGTTTGACACGGTATATATTTTTATTGTAGCTTTATTATGATCATATAATCACAATTTATATCACATACAATTATTGATGCACTTGGACATTTTTTCTACATATATGCCTTGCCTATTGCTGCATTTTATTGGCACTTACGCAGTAAAATATATAAAAATATTTAATACACATGACATATAGGGGCCTATTCTAGTAGCCTTGATGAAATCGCTGCTAAATCAGAAGTAAAGTAAAGCAGTGTATCTCATGCAAGAGAGATGGTATCAGGGCCGTCTTCCTTCGTTAATCCCTCAACTGGCAACTTACGGTTACTCTGGGGAGAAGGCGGGTGCACTGCAAGAATGTCCCCTCTGTTCGAAACTCACTGCGCAGACTGTCAAAGCTCAACGCGTTTCGCTGATCTACTGTCAGCTTCATCAGGAGCATGATATAGCGAAATGCGTTGAGCTTTGACAGTCTGCGCTATAGTTCCGAACAGAGGGGACATTCTTGCCGTGCACCCGCCTTCTCCCCAGAGTAACCGGAAGTTGCCAGGTTACCGACGGATGTGACGTCAGACGCCACCCGACGCCATCCAGTTGCGGGATTACCGAAGGAAGACGTGAGATCCACTGCTTTACTTTATGTGCCTGATATACTTGTACACATTGTGAGTACATACTGTATTGTAGCTTCTTTTAATGTTATAAAGTACATACTGGTCTGCACTATTGGTTTCTCTCCGCTGTGTTTTCTCCTGAGTTCCATCTTGAGTGAGAGCCCTCCTGAGTTCCTGTTTACCTTGTTCCACGTTACACGCTGACTTTTCACTTACTTTTCATAAGTAGGCATTTTGCACGAGCCAAGATTTGTTCTACCATCCTTATGTAATTTTATTGCACCATTATATTTTTTCTTTTTTGGGGTGTTCCTGATTTATTGCTCCCTTCATACCCTGGATGTACACTGTCGCTTTAGGGAATCTGTACAATTCCCTCTGAAGGTCGAGAATTTTTCTATTTCACCTTACACTCAATTTATGTCACTGGTTATTAAGCACTGTGTTTTTTTAGCACCGTTCTGAATCACTTGGGTTACCTAGCATCTGCCAGAGTGCCAGACACATAATGAATTGAAATTTTTATTTTACAATAAATAAAACTCTACACCCCCCCCCCCTTCTCTCTTTCCATGGTCAGCAAAGCTATTCATAGACATCTGTATCATTCTTTTGTGTTGCCTCATTGTAAGGATGGTTACTGACCTTGCATTCTGAACCTTTGTCTGTCATACTGTATTTATTCCTTTCAGCATATACAGTTCATATTGTTAGCGTAGCCCCTTGTTAAAATCAGGCCCCTTTTAGGATGTAATCTATGGCAGCTCTCTGGCAGTGTAGGGGTTAAACCCATTGTACATGGTCCGGCAAGTGAGCTGGCTCTTAGGTAAGCTATACTGTTGCAATCTTCAGGCACCTGCCTGCCTGGAGCGTTCTAGTAGGTGACGTGACCAGTGGGGTGACAGATTGCTACACATGTTTTGCCCAGAGACAGAGAAGGGAAAAGATTGACACCACCTGGGTAGATAAGGGAAGGGGGGTTTGTCTATCTGTTCAAGAGAGTGTGCTAGGTGCCTGGCACAGGCACTGGGGTGCCATGCTGCAGGGCTATAGCCAGGTTTAAGTAGGGACCTTAGACTGAGCCTACTCCACTCCTATCCAGGGTTAAGTTGGTCCTGGGAGGAACTGCTGCATGAGTGAGATAAAGCCTGCCCTGTCTATGCTGTGTGGTATGCTAATCCTGCTGACAATAAAGCAAGCATCCTGTTAAATGTTTCCGGCGCCCTTTTACCAATCCTCAATTCAGCCTAAGCTTGCATCCACTGGAGAAGCACTTAGACCAAAGGTAAAAATGACTGAAGCAGATAGAAACCCTGTCTGCAGTGCAAGGAGAGACTGCATACGTGTACACCCTATCTTCCGCAGCTGGGGGATGTTACATTTGTATCATGCTGCAGGAGCGATTTAACAGTATCTCCTACTAGTATTTCCATTGAGAAATTCTGGATCCAACATAATTTTCACAGACCAAACTTGTCATTAGAATATTGTTGAAAGTGCTGGGGGTCAATAATTTATACCATATTTACTAAATTGTGATAAGATAACTTACGAGATTGAATGATATACACTTAAGTGGGACTTAAGTGGGACTTATAGCATACCACTACTTAGTGAATATGGTCTAACTCTGCATTTCTAAACATTTACGACAAATGCAGGTGGGTATCTTAAAATCAGTATGTTCATACAACGTTTTCAAAACAATTGAAGAGAACCCATGTGAGGGTTAACTTTATTAATCAGATCTAAGAGTGGAGAATGTTCATTCAACAAATATACCATCATTGTTTACTGTATATTAATTTCCTATTAAAAGGAATCAGATTAGTGACAACAAACTGTCTCAAAAGCAACAAATTCATTATAAAATGTCAGGAGGGCACAAATCTCTGTATTTATCATTAACTTTACAGAGAGTTGCTGATGTGAAATGTCTTTTTATAATTTATATTTGACTAAAAAGGTCCATTCCAGATTATGATGGTCAGATTCATTACTCACACAGCTTTAGCATCATATATCCTTTAGACAAGATTTAAATGGAATGCTGAGAGTCTAGTTTATCGAGAAAACTTTAAACCTTTACCATTATAGCCCTACAGTACATGGCCTTCACTATTTTGAAACACTTTTTGAAAATTACATACAGGCATACCCCGCATTAACGTACGCAATGGTTCCGGAGCATGTATGTAAAGCGAAAAAGTACTTAAAGTGAAGCACTACCTTTTCCCCACTTATCGATGCATGTACTGTACTGCAATCGTTATATACGTGCATAACTGATGTAAATAATGCAATTGTAACAGGCTCTATAGTCTCCCCGCTTGCGCACAGCTTCGGTACAGGTAGGGAGCTGGTATTGCTGTTCAGGACGTGATGCGTGAGCTGCCGTTTGCCTATTGGGCGATATGTACTTACTCGCGAGTGTACTTAAAGTGAGTGTCCTTAAAGCGGGGTATGTCTGTAGTATAGAAAATTATTGATGATCCTTATTCCCAACTTTACGAAACATTCAGGGACAAAACACATGTAGCAGAGCCCCTCTCCTTACCTCCGGTGAGGGGGAGCTCCTGCTTTGAGCTGCCGGAGCTCAGCGATGGACCCGGGAGGTGTGGGGGAGCTGGCGGCTAGGTGCCGGAATCCCGTGCGATTGGGGAGCGCTCCGGTGTAGGTAGCAGCAATCTTTATTCTTGCGCATGTGCAGAACAACCGGCGCGCATGCACAGTGACAATATGTTGCAGTGGCCATTAGAGGGGGTTCTACACACGCCCACAGGACTACAAGTCCCTGGATCCTTAGGGAAATAGGATCACAGGGGCAGAGAGAGCCAAAAGGGCTCCTAGGAGAGTGAGAACAAGCAGGATATATTTTGGCACGAACAGAGTAGAGTGCTAGACCAACGGAGGCAGCTGAGGGAGTAGGTAGTAGGTAGTGTCCAGGTGCCAGTGGCTCCCAGACGAGGCCAGATCTTGCCCAGCTAGGCCCCTGATCCCAGTTCAGATTGTGTGTGCTTCAGGGAAGGCCCCAGATAGGGACGCTTCCCTTTAGCTCAAAGCATCAGTACTATAGTGACAGAGTGGTTCACCGTCGGATGGACACCAAACGGTGATCTGCGGCCTGAGCTCTGGGACCAGACCACAGACCATACTATTGACATTAAGGGAGACACTCTTGCTGGAGCTTCCTCAAGAGAGGCGGACATCACCGGTGAGGAGAGATTTGATTTTGCAGACCCCACGTCATGAGATCACGATGTGGTCCTGCGAATCCACCAGCTCTAATATACCCTGGGCTGGCCTGAGACCATGAGAGAATCCAATGTGCACCAACGACTTTACACATGGGTAGCACTACACCACACACTTTGAATGGGCCTTTCTCTGTGGACACCGGGGTAGTTAGGTGACCCGGGCACCCTCAGTACTTTGGGGGAACTCCACCAGGGTGGTAATTACTGTGGGGGTATTGTGTTGGGGTACACTGTATTGCATTGTGTTGAGATATGTGTGTATGTCAGTAAATATATAGATATTGCACTGTACCGAGAAGGGCGAGAGCACATCCCAGGCTCCCAGCGGTGAGGCTTAAGCCTTCTGTGGGCCACAGGTAATTCAGCATGCATAGTTTCCATTAGTCATAGGCAAAAGGGGCTACACACGCATTATACCTAAAAACGTAATCTGTTATGATATCTTCAGAAATGTTTTAAACATGTAATTTGAGGTTAATTCGCATCTTGTATAATCTGCAACAAAAATGATTTAAAGTTTTGTTTTTCTGAGATGTGATATACTGTTTACAAAACTCTGTTATCAGAAACACTTAGCACAATTATTTTGCCAAGCGTCATCATTTATCAAGATACCCTGGCTGTAAAATTGGGGCCAAAAAACTGCACCAAATTTATCAAGAAAAAGCATTAACATTGAAATCAAGGAGAATTTCTTATTTGATTAATCCGGTGCAGTATTTTTGCCCCAGTTTTGCAACTTGGTTAGTTTGCATAATATTCTTTCATATGGATTTCAAGTAATAAAGTGTCAGTTTCCAATGCAAAAACATTCAGTGATAAATTACACCTGTCAAAACGGAACTATTTTCAGTATTAAACCCATTTTTTCAGTATGTGAGTGTAAGAGGATGAAATCTCCATCCAAAACTGATATTAAGTAGACAAATGTAGAAATTGTGATCATACAGTATGACAGGGGTAAGAAACTCCCATCCTCGGGGCCACCAACAGGTCAGGTTTTCAGAAAATCCCTGCTTCAGCACAGGTGGCTCAGTCTTCGACTGTACCACCTGTGCTGAAGCCAGGGATATCTTATACTGTATGATCACAATCTTGTGTGTAAGGACAAGAAACTCCTCAGACCCTTATTTGCTGAACAGTCACAAGGCCAATGTATCAAGGCACAGAAAAGTGTAAAATTCAACAGTTTATAAATATTTCATTGCTTTTATGACATATCTGGTATTGAACAGGACCTGGTATGCTAGGAGTCCTTGTGCTGTACCAGGTATGTCATGGTATACAGCAAATGCTAATGTTCTAAAGGAAGAAAGCTATTGAAACAGAAGTAGAGGCACTCTATATCTGTTTGCATCACTATGGGTGGGGGCCGTTGTAGCGATGTGATCTCTAGTAAAGCAGTCACACAGTATGGTTGCGATCCCAGAAGTGCAGTCTCACTCTGCTGCTGCTGCTGGACTTCTGCCCCAGTGAAGGTTTATCATGTTTTTGTATTTTATGCACATTCTAGTCAGAAATTTGTATTCTGCGCCACCTCTGAGCTGGCTGTTTCTTTATACTAAATAGGTACTATGTGAAAGGCAGAGATGCCAAATGTGATACATACTGTACTATTACAATAGCAGAGCTGCTTACTTGTCTGACTCTAAATTCCCTTAGATTGTAGTATTTTATAGGAGACTGCAACAGCGACTTATCACTGTTTGAGAGAAACTGCCTCTAAATCCAGCAGTGTGCTGGTGTAAGGGTCCGGGAGTCACGCGTGCTCCCCACTCACCTGCAGCTCCGCCGGGTCCCCCCGCGGCACGCAGGCAGCCTCTCTCCAGAACGCCGATCGCAGCTCCACGTGGGCGCACTCGCGCGCACGCCAATGCTCTTCTTCTAGTGTTGGGCCGGCGGGTATGCCCAGTCACGCACTCGCAAGCGCAGCTACACGGAGGCGCGGCCACATGGAGGCGCAACAACCCCTTAAAGGCACAGCACCTCAAACTATTGCTGCAACCAAATGCAGCCTTACTACTGGGCTTTATGGCTCCTCCCCTGGGACTCATGCTGGACCTATCCCTGCCGTAGCCTGTCCCTTCCACACACCCGCACCTTCCTGCGCTGCCATTGGACCCTCTCTCCTACTGTATATATACCCTACAGTGTCACTGACTTGTTGGCTGAGCATACAACCAGTTGTTCTCATCACTCTCTGCCCCCCTAGTCCTGTCTTGTCCTGTCTTGTTTTGCAGTCTTCCCCATGTACCGAACCGGCTTCCCCTACGACTATCCGCACCTCTGGCATCCCGAACTTGGCGTACGGCAATACGACTCTCCGCACCTCTGGCACCCCGAACCCGGCAAACGGTAAACGATTATGTCCCTCTCTCTAACCCTGGACTTGGCGAACAGCACCCTCTACCATCCGTACCTCTCCTGCCCCGACTCGGACTCCCGGACCACTCTACTCTCAAGACGGGCCCACGTGGCTGTGGGTGGCGTTATATCCTATCCCACCTCAGCACCGTGGTCCTGCCTCGTTTGTGGTGAGCTCGTCCTGACATTATGCTCAGCCCTACAAACATGGACCCCACTGAGGTGGAGCGTACTTTAAATTCCCACACGAATCTCTTCACCAGGCTAGAGACTTATCTGGAACAAGCTGATAGGCGGATGGATATGTTTCAGCAGAGCCTTCATTCCATTACCGTTCAAGTCTGAGCTTCCAGCCGGGAACCTTCACCCACAGCCGCTGCAACAGCCTTTCCAGCACCTCCATTTGCTTTGGAAACCCGTATTCCTGCTCCCAAATGCTATGCTGGGGATCCCCAATGATGTAGGGGTTTCCTTAATCAATGTTTCATCCAATTCCGATTCTCGCCCTCTCGTTTTGTCTCTTCCATTTCTAAGGTCGGCTATATCGTGGCTCTTCTCACTGATGAGGCTCTGGCCTGGGCTTCTCCCATCTGGGAACAACAAGGGCACATCACACAGGACATCAACCTCTTCGCCCATGAGTTCCGAAGAGTCTTCGACACCCCTGCACGGCAATTAA
Organism: Ascaphus truei; assembly: GCF_040206685.1. NCBI lineage: Eukaryota > Metazoa > Chordata > Amphibia > Anura > Ascaphidae > Ascaphus > Ascaphus truei. Next base: position 311,622,693 of record NC_134485.1, read on the forward strand.
CGGCAGCTTCTTCTCTTCACCACATAACCCAGGCAGATCGTCCCGTCGCCCGGTACGCGGTGGGGTTCCGCACCCTTGCTGCTGAGACGGGATGGAACAATGAAGCACTATCTTCGGTGTTTTGGCAAGGCCTGTCAGAATCCCTAAAGGATGAGCTCGCGGTGCGGCAACGCCCCACTGACCTAGAGGATTTGATCGGTCTGTGCGTTCGGGTGGATCAGCGTCTGCAGGAGCGGAAGACTGAACTTTCTCGTTACCGTCAACGGGTTTCAAGGCCTCTTGCTCCATCGTTCGTGCCTCCCACACCTCCATCTTGGGACGCCCTGGAACCAATGCAGTTGGGAGGTAATAATCTGTCTTCTGCCGTGAAGCAATGCCAGTCTCTGCATGTACTGTGGCAATTCTGGTCACTTAGTACTCCAGTGTCCCCACAAGCCGGGAAACGCCAACTCCCAATGAGAGCCCGGAGAGTCTCGTTGGGAATACTGTCTCTCTCTCCCATCATCAAAGACCTCCTTCCCACCAGGATACTGTTGCCAGTAACACTGTCTGGAGAGGGGTTTCATACTCAAGCACGGGCGTTCATAGACTCCGGTTCCGCAAGCAATTTCATCGATCAAGCCTTTGCTAGACGGAACAATATTCAATTTATCAGTAAGAGGACGCCGGTGGGTCTGGAGGCCATTGACGGTCGACCCCTACAGCCAGCATTCATCATGCTACAGATGGTGCCTCTTCTACTGCAGTTCGTCGACGTTCATACGGAGATCATTACCCTCGATGTTATCCACACTCCCTCCGCTGAGTTGATTTTGGGTCTTCCTTGGCTCCAAATCCATAATCCTCACATCGACTGGACAGATCGGGAACCCATCCAGTGGGCTGCTTCATGTGCCAAGTCCTGTACTAGGATATTCCAGAAGGTTGGTGGGTTGTGTACACTGCCAGAGAAGGTTGACTCCTTGCCTTCTGTGTATTTGGAATTCCGTGATGTGTTCGACAAAGCACGATCCGAGGTTCTACCTCCGCACCGACCTTTTGACTGCCCGATTGACCTGCTGCCCGGGGCAGCTCTTCCCAGGGGACGATCCTACCCACTCTCTCTCCCAGAGACTAAAGCCATGAATACTTACATTGCAGAGAATTTAGAGAGGGGTTACATCCGAAAATCTTCCTCCTCAGTCGGAGCAGGCTTCTTTTTCGTAAAAAAGAAGGACGGTTCTCTTCGTCCATGAATCGATTACCGGGGTTTGAATAACATCATGCGCAAGAACCGCTACCCGCTGCCGTTGATATCGGAACTCTTCAACCGCCTTCAGGGAGCTACTATTTTTTCTAAGCTGGATCTAAGAGGCGCCTACAATCTAGTAAGGATACGAGAGGGGGACGAGTGGAAGACTGCTTTTAACACCCATGACGGCCACTATGAATACCTGGTCATGCCGTTTGGTCTGTGCAACGCACCAGCAGTCTTTCATGATTTTGTCAATGAGATTTTCCGGGACATTCTTAACAAATTCCTTATCGTCTAATTAGACGACATCCTAATCTTTTCTAAATCCACCCAAGAACACATCAAACACGTTCAACAGGTGCTGTTACGCCTCCGGGAGAACCATCTCTTTGCGAAATTGGAGAAATGCCAGTTCCATCTGACATCTGTGGCATTTCTGGGATACATTATCTCTGACTCCGGCTTCAATATGGATCCAGAGAAACTAAAGGCCATTTTGGACTGGCCCCATCCGACCACCCTCAAAGCCGTGCAACGCTTTCTAGGTTTTGCGAACTATTATCGGCGCTTCATTCGCAATTTTTCTTCAACGGTATCTCCCATCACTGCTCTAACCAAGAAAGGTGCAGATCCCTCATCATGGTCCGAAACCGCCATACGGGCATTTAATCTTCTAAAAAAGGCTTTTGTGTCTGCCCCTATCCTCACCCACCCAGACCCTAAGCTTCCATTTACTCTGGAAGTGGATGCCTCTAACATTGGGGCTGGTGCTGTCCTGTCCCAAAGGACTTCTCCCTTAGCCAGGTTACACCCATGTAATCTACACGGCATCCCAACATCACAAGAGAGTCCTCGAGTGGTGCCATTCCTCTAAATCAGCAGGACATCCAGGGATACGGAAAACCAATGACCTTGTTCAGCGTACCTTCTGGTGGCCAGAGAGGGCAAAGGATGTGGAGGAGTTTGTAAAGTCATGTGGCACATGCGCTCACAACAAAGTACCCCGGGTCAGACCAGCAGGTCTTCTCCTTCCTTTACCCATTCCAGACCGGCCTTGGAACCATATTTCTATGGATTTCATCGTAGAACTTCCAACCTCCAAACGGATGAATACTATTCTTGTGGTAATTGATCGGTTTTCCAAACAAACGCACCTTGTTCCCTTGAGGGGTCTTCCAAATTCCTCCAGGCTTGCGGATGTTTTCGTCCAGGAGATCTTTCGTCTCCATGGAGTGCCCTCAACCATCGTTTCTGACCGAGGGTCTCAATTCGTGTCAAGATTTTGGCGAGCCTTTTCTCGAAAATTGGGCATTTCATTGCAATTCTCCCCTGGATACCACCCACAGACCAATGGGCAGACGGAGAGGGCCAACCAAAACCTGGAACAATTCCTTTGATGTTTTATAACCAATAAACAGGATGACTGGATGGATCTGCTTCCTTGGGCCGAGTTTGCTCTCAACTCCCTTCGTAATGATTCCACTCAAGAACCTCCCTTCTTTATAAATTGTGGTTTTCATCCTTCTCGCTTACCCTTCTCCCCCCTATCCTCAGGAGTACTAGCGGTTGACAAGCGTCTCTCCCGGCTGAAAGACTTATGGGAGAGGATTCAGGAGAACTTAAAGGTGGCCACAGGGAGACAGAAACTCCAGGCAGACCGCCTTCGACGCCAGGTTCCGGAGTTCGCTCCAGGAGACAGGGTATAGCTTTCTTCCAGGAATATACGACTAAAGGTTCCTACTATGAAGCTGGCACCCAAGTTCCTCGGTCCCTTTCCCGTGGTCAGTAGGATTAATCCTGTGGTTTATCGTTTGCGTCTTCCACCCTCGATGAGGATTCCTTCGGTCTTTCATGTATCTTTGCTAAAACCAGCATTTCAGAGTCCTCGCTTTTCCAAGACCACTTCTCCTCCACTCCCTTTGCTGATCCAAGGCCAACAAGAGTACGGGGTCCAGTTCATCCTGGATTCTAGGATCTCCAGAGGAGGAGTACAGTACCTGGTCCACTGGAGGGGGTTCGGACCTGAGGAACGCTCGTGGGTTCCCCACCGAGATCTCCACGCTCCTCGACTCGTCCAGGCTTTCCACCGTAGGAATCCCTCCAAGCCATATCATGGACGCCCGGAGGTCGCCCCTGAAGGGGGGGATACTGTAAGGGTCCGGGAGTCACGCCGCCCTCGGCGTGCTCCCCACTCACCTGCAGCTCCGCCGGGTCCCCCCGCGGCACCGCTTGGTTTACCGCTAAGGTAATGAAGGGGTTAACCCTTCCCGCTACCACCTGGTAGGCGTAAACATTCACAATTAAAAAAAATACACACCAGAACCCTACTACCCCCCCACTCCATCACGTGACTGTGGGAATAAAATGCATAGGAGATACGCCACCCAAAACTGGGCCTGTATCTTGGGAAGCAGGGGGTCCCTGGACCGGAAATCAACGCAGTCCTGCTCCGAGACCCCCTGCTCACATATGATCAAATACACTAGTATTAAAATAATTTTTAAAAGTCTGCAATCGCTGGCGAGATATGCGCAGGGAGAGGCGGCTCTCTCTGTGCAGCTCTCTCTGCAGCTGGAACAAATCATCGGGTGAGCCCTTTTGAGAGAGGCGATCTTAACTTCGCCGGCTACTCGCCCGTTTTGGGAATTTTTTAGACCATGAAGCCATGTCCGAATTGTGTAGTTCGTAGTTATGCGTAGCCGGGTCGGGGTTGGAGAAGGCAGAGGAAACGTATTCCATGCTGGGATCAGGGCAGGCGGCACAGGAGCGATGGTCATGGTCACAAGCTGGGGTCGGCATTAGGAAGCTTCAGCGTAGGCGCTAGAGCGTGATGAAGGCCTCTGGAAGGGGGACAGGAACAGGATTTAGAGAAGGCCACTGGGAACAGGGGATGCAGACAGGCCACAGAAACACTGAGGACTTCAGTGTAGCCACTTCAGCGCAATGAAGGCAAAGTCTGCCAGGGACACGAAGCTTCACACAGGGGCCACAGCACAGGAACGACCTTTGGATTCAGGATAAGAAAAGCTTCAAGACAGCACAAGAAGGCCAAGCAGAGGTGCTTGTGGCAAGTACAGTTACATGCAAGACGATCTATGCTCAGCCACGTCCTGGGGGGAAGGGCTGACCTTAAATAGAATAGACAGCCAATAGGGGAAGAGCTGCACAGCAAGCAGCATCAATATAAACAGGAGTCTGTGTTCAGAACCAGGTGATTCCAATAGCTGTTCAGAGAGAGCTTTGCCTGGAACCTCCGTAGCCCTTTAAGGGTGAGTTTCAGCCAAACCCAGGACCGGATCCCTTACACCCAGGTGTCTGCCTATGAAAAAGCTCCTGCAGATGTATCATTATTGCAGCCTTGAAGAGAATCTACTCTTGGTTCTTTAATAGGATGCCTGGGTGCAGCAGGAGCTGAAGGAGGAGCTGCTGAAGGAGCAGTGGCAGGAGCTTTGATTGTGGCTGGGCATGATCAGCTTGAGCTGGAGCTGAGGCACATGCAGCTGGATCTGTGGTAGAGCAGCTGGAGGAGGAACGTCATACTACTTCGGAGAAACTTCAGTGAGGATTAGGGTGATCGCCTCCTCACCATTGTCGTCTTCCATGGGCTTGGTAGCCTCTGTTGCAGCTTGATGGTCTTTAAACAAAATGAAATAATATAATCAAATACAGTGTAAGAGATGAGTTCAGAGGTTCATATAATGGAGTCCGATTTGGGTGACATTATATCTTGGTTTTATTGAGCCTGTTCCTTTATCCAGGCAAAATATACAAAAACAACAACAGAAAAACCCTATCCCTTTGTAAGGGCTAACTTACTTCCCCAGACCCTATCTGCAAGACTGGAGGGATATTCCCATTACAGCCTATCACCCCAAAGTCTCAGGAAGTACCTTAAGCAGGTGGCGCCCCATGTCAGTCTCTGGCAGGTTCCTGGGTCCTCTGTGTCCAGGAAATATAGGTGTTGATCTCAGCAAAGCCTTTGTGCTCAAGACAGTGTCTGTGTTAAGGCTTCACTGCTCTCCTTCTGTCAGCCCAAATGTGAGCTAATGAATCTTTCTCCTGTGTCTCCATGGGGCTTTTCTTACAGACTTAATTGGCCAGGTGGAGTCTGGTTAATTGCCTGCTGCACTTAACCAGACCCCTGCTGGATTTTAGAGAGTTTCTTCAACAGGGATAAGTCCCTGTTACATAAAGTAATACAGAATGTTGGTACATTTAACCCCATTTTGATAGATTTGGCTTATTCAGCCATTTTGTACCATGTCTCTTTATTTATAGAAAATTATAGCAGGACAAAAATAGAAGCACTGATACACCAATTGATGCTACATTTTACAAGACATTTAATCCCATGCACATGAATGAGAGCTGAGGCATGCTTCAGTTACTCACCATTTTGCATCAACAGTTACATCTCAATTTAATGATGTCCTGGGCACAACATTACATTGAGTACTTTAAAATTGGCTATTTATATATATACCAAATGGCAAACATAAGAAGTCTGGAATGATTGTGGACAAGAAGGTGATTTGAGGGACACTGGTAAATCGGTAAAGCAGTGGTGTAATTATTATCAGAAGGAATAACAGCAAAATTCTTCACTGAATCTTAAGACTATAAGCAGATTGCTCATGGTGGACCATAGGAGATAAGGGATGGGTACTGTTTAGATACTTTTGCTAAGATGATTAATCAGGTTTTGCATTAACTATTTCAGATACTGAGACTCGTTAAGTGTTTTAATTATGCTAGTGTTATTGTGATTAGTGAGCAGTAATATAGACCTCAATTAGGCAAATGATTACTTTATGCTGATTGCTACCTTACTGAAATGGGCAAGGGATATATATAATATAATATTTTCTAATCTTATGATTGCAAACAAAATATTTAACACCTGTTTGTGTGACTGCACTGCAAATAATACAGTAATAACTCTTCTGATCTTCAGGGTGACATGTATAAATGATATTGGTATATGTATGTGTAACCCCTCTTCGCTCACTTCAGATTAACAGTTACTGTTGAGGCGGGGGCCCAGATTTCTACTCCCTGTTATGACTGGTGCGTTCTAAATCACAGAGCACGTTGCCAAGGGTCAGGCACTAGGATAAGACACCGGGTTATGGATAATCATACAAGTACAGTACTTATATTTAACCCCTATGACTATAGTTGTATAAACATAATTGTTATCCTCTGTGCAAGGATAATATACTGTGACAAAACACCCTTCTTGGCTGAAGGGATCTTGTCTGGGATCCTTAAAACCCACTGTCTTTTAGGGTAAAGCACAATCGCAGGACCATCAAGATCTGGTTTAAGTGTTTTATTTTCTTTGTCACTCCAGCAGACAAAATCAAGGCAAAAGAATACAAAATAAATCCTTGCTCTGAGCATTAACTAGACAGCAATTCTTTAGCTATCTTTGGGTGGCTTCCCCACTTACTAAACAATAAAACACAGATATCATAAACAAAACCTTTTGTAGGCAAGTGCCTGTCTGTAGTATCTAGCTCTCTTAGCTGGAATAAGGAGCGGGGAGAACTGATCCAGCCTGGCCTTTCTTAAACTCTATCCCGATGATCTTTAACCCTTAGTAGGGGCAGGTATAGTTTGCCAAAAAACAGAGAAAATACTGTGCGCTACTATCTAACCCAGAATTTAGAATATAAATATAGTGCAGTGACTAAACCACATAAATAAGTGACCAAGAAATAAATCACAATAACCACAGTGAGGGTGTATATATGAAGAAAATTATATCACATAACCGTGTATTTGTAGAGGCGTCTGCTGCTATAAACACAGGGGGTGGCTCAGCACCCCCCACACTCTAAGAAATGGAAACAAAAGAAACAGCGCACAACGCCAAATAGTGAAGCAAGTAATGCTATGTATTGGTAATTACAGGGTAATAAATCTGCGTACATCAAAACAGTAGAATAGGTGCATTTAGTGTGTTTCACACAAGTTACCACTCAGCAACTGTTGTCAGAAGAGTCTGCAGCTTGCTTCTCTCAGCGGGGGCGCTACGTTGGTTCAGGAGCAGGATTAATGTCCAAAACCCCTCATCCAGCAGTACATCGCTCCCAAGGGGATTTCCCTTTACAGCAACCACGCTCCGTTGCAGGTATTGGTGCTTGGTGGGACCGCTCGCGCTTCCAAGCCGTCTGGTGCAGCTCGTGTGAGAGACTTTGAGAGACTTTAACTGCCTCCCTGCCGGTTCCCTCGCTGCTGCGGAGACTGTGACGTCATCACGCAGTATCCCGTGACGGAGCGACAACGTGGCACGCCGAGTGTACCCTTGCAGAGCTGAGGTCTTACCCCCGTACAGTGGATCTGCTCGCTGAGTTACACGAGCTGCACCAGACGGCTTGGAAGCGCGAGCGGTCCCACCAAGCACCAATACCTGCAACGGAGCGTGGTTGCTGTAAAGGGAAATCCCCTTGGGAGCGATGTACTGCTGGATGAGGGGTTTTGGACATTAATCCTGCTCCTGAACCAACGTAGCGCCCCCGCTGAGAGAAGCAAGCTGCAGACTCTTCTGACAACAGTTGCTGAGTGGTAACTTGTGTGAAACACACTAAATGCACCTATTCCACTGTTTTGATGTACGCAGATTTATTACCCTGTAATTACCAATACATAGCATTACTTGCTTCACTATTTGGCGTTGTGCGCTGTTTCTTTTGTTTCCATAGTTTGCCAAAGCAGGAGGTGTATATACCTCCCCTCTACAATTTTACCACCTCTGCTCTCACAATACATAAAACCACACTACTGATAATGCGCTGCCCATTTGTGCACTCGTGTCTCTCAGTATCCCCATGATCCCGTATTGAAAGAGGCCCATGTGTATGTGCTAGCGCAAATGTTGGAGCTCTTCTATTCTGTGTTTATACTGTAGCCGCCCTGTCTCTTCACAAAAAAATAAGGTACTCTTGTATGAAGATGTGGATCCCCTCTTTGTTTACTCACATCTCCCCTGGTCCAGTAGGCTACTGGCCCGCTGTAATCAGGGGACCCTGTCGTTTACCATATCAGTCATTTCCCCTGGCTTTCAGTCTGCAGCAGGGGAAGTTCACTCCAGAGTCTCTCTCGCTCCTTTCTCCTTGCGATCTGGTCATGTGCTGTTTGGTTCGGCTGCACACACTCGTTCAGCTGCTCAGCTCTCCCTCTGACTCCTCCAATGGCAACCAGGAACTAGCTCACTTTTAATGGCCGCCCATATTAGCAACCCCTTTCTCTCTTAGTCCCTCCTCCTTCACCAGCCTTCCTACTGGCTGGCTATGGTCACCTGTCCTGTAGAGAGGAACCTGCTACAGGTAAGCAAGCCTGTGTTGCTTGTAGGCACAGGTGGCAACATATTGTATGATTTATGGACTGTCATTTCACTTACCAGGTTGATCCCTCTCAAGATCCTCTTTTATGACCAGTCCTGGAATTCCCACTACCTGGACGTGGACATGACCTCCATCAGCCACTTTTCAATAGTCATGAGATTAAAGTGGTCCACCTCCTGGCTTCCTGTTGTGGACTCAATGGTAATCAAGCTTGCGCTTGAATTTGTGTTTTCTATCAGCCCAGCACATATCCGCATGTCCACAGATTGGACAGTGTTACCCAAGACATTTTTTCGGGTCATGATCCTGCTCCAAATTCTCTGTTTCTCTACTGTGCTTGTGCATGTGCACAGTGCACCAAGCAATTTGAAGTAGTTGTCCACTATACTATTGAGGGTGACCAATTCCTCCTCTGTAATTTTCACTGGTTTGATTCTGGCAGCATCAGAAGCTGGAGCAGCAGTATTGGCAGCAGAGGTAGAGGAGATGCCAGCTCAGCCATTTTGTCACTTGAAAGGTCTGGCTGATATGTCTAAGTAACTTCAGTATGTAATGTGTATTTATTTAAATTTTAACATAGTCATGGGTGTTGGCTTCAGGTAACATACAAGCATAATGGATCAGTAATGCATGTGTGTTAATTTAAAGACGTTATTATTTTGCTTATGTTCATGTGCAGGGTTTTCATTACTTTTCCGAACAGCCATTGTTTTGCATATTATTAGCTTTGTGGATACCCGTTAAACTGAGAGACTAACGGACGTTAACTATTTAGGTAAAGTCACAGTAGTAGTCCAGATTTTACTGAGCTTTGTGTATCTACAGTACCTCACAGTATGTCACTTTTCGCTACTTATCCATTTTAACATGGATCTCTATAATCTTATGCCTGCTGTATTAAACAGTTTTTTCTGCACAGGCAAAGGTAAAGAACTGCAGAACCAGTAAACCTACTCACAGATAGCTATTTGGATCTTTTGGACCTCAGCAATATTATGATGGTAACTGGCTTAGTGGTTACAGCCAGACACAAAGTAAGTTATTGTGAGTAAAAAAGTGACAAATTGAGATTAGTAAAAACTCGAACAAGCAGCAGGAGCAGCCAATACACATTAAACATTAAATACGTGTCTCTCAATAATTAGTGACCAGGGTGAACTGATAGAGCTCGCTACAAGTGTTTGGCTAATTGGAACTTGTGTTGTTTATTAAATTCTCACTTACTATTCTTAACAGTTCTAGTTATCATTTATATAGGTGTCCCTGCTTTAAAATGGTAAAACAATATGTTATTAAAAAAATAAAATATAGTAGCTTCTAAATAGTTTTTTTTTTTTTTTAGTAAATACAATGTTCTTTTTTTGCAACAGTATTGCACTAGTTTTCCAGATGTTTATAAATAAATCACATACATTTTCTTTTGAAAAGATACTCAAGTTCAAATTTATAAGAGATACAGGTTTTTTTTTCTCCATTGCCTCTAGGAAAAAGTAGAGGTGAACAATGACCAACATGCACTAATGAGAAGAACTGGTCTCAGGAGAAAGACAGAAGTTATACTGTACTTCTGTATTGAAGCCAATTCATTGATTTTTTTTTCTCACATACCCTCTATTTTTTTTTCTCACTCTCTCAAATGTATGTGCCCTGTGACTGGATGTTAAGCACTCTACACAGAAAGGTTTTGATACTGATATAATATTGTAGTAATCCACACATATATTGAAGAAGTAGTTAATTCTACGAAACTAGTTGGATGTAACATTCTATTGCCTTATATCTGCTTACATTGGCCTTTGTCTATGTATTGGCCTGTCCTGTTTTTATTTCATCCTGTGTGCTGTTTTGGACACTTGTGAGAGACTTTGTAAGACTGTTCAAACTTCCCTATTGAATCCACCACTGCTGTGTAGACAGTGACGTCATTACACAGCGTCCCGCGATGGAGCGGCATCGTGGCACGCTGAGGGCACCCCAGCAAGCTGCGTTTTAACCTCTGTGCAGAGGATACACCTGCCGAGGTACAGGAGCAGCTTCATATCGGCCAGGAAGCAGGTGCGATTTCACCGAGCCCCAGTACCAGCTGCTGAACCTGGCTGCATGAAGGGAAATCCCCTTGGGAGTGAAAAGACTGACGTCCTGCCCCAGAATCAACTGAGCTGCAGCAGCAGAGGGAAGCACCCGATTCTACAGTTAACAGTTGCCGAGTGGTAAACAGTGTGATACACACTACATGCCTTTTACCAACTTTTTTCATGTACGCAGATATATTACCCCCTTTTTAATTCTATAATATATTGTTGAATTTGCTTCACTATTTGGTGTTGTGCGCTGTTTTCTTTTGTTTCCATTCTCTTAGTGTGTGTGGGGTGCTGAGCCACCCCTGCGTTTACAGCTGCAGACGCCATTATCCCCAACACGGTTATGTGGCACTTATTATTTAATGTATAATTATCTCACTGTGGGAGTTGTGGTTTAATTTTTTATAAAATTTTTATCACTAAATTGATGGTATAGTCACTGCACTGTATATATTTATACATTTAAACTTTATAGGTAGTTAGGTAGTAGCGCACAGTTTTGTTTTTTGTTTTTACATATATTGGTCGTCCACATCTGAATGCATATAGTGTAATTTGGGGATTGTAAAAAATGAAATATTTTCCAATGTGCGAAGCAGAGAAGAAACCATGGAACTAAGGCTATTAGTGAGTAATTTTTTATAAACTACAGGGGAACACAGTTACAATCAAAAGTCAAATGTCATTTTATAGCATTATCCCCCTATCGCTGCAAATGAAAACATTTCCATAAATTGGTCTATAGACATTGATGAGCTGCATGCAAGCAATAGATTGAGTAATCATTTAATAGCAAGAATATTGATACATGTGCAGAGCCAGGCATCATAACATGCCTTTATACTGTCAACTAAATAGTTAAGAAGTAAAATCCTAGGGGTACTGGAATCTTTTAGGCTCTAGAAAGTATGTTTTAATTACTCATATTTTGTGTTGATTGTTCCTATTTATGAATTGCAAATTCTGTAGGATCTCCATTCTCAGTTTGGGAAAAGTCAAAGGAAATGTACAGCCCATTGTTATGATTTAAAAAAAACATCCTTGTGCATGTAGCACCCTGCTAAAATCTTCCCCTTGCCCTGCATGTCAGCCCATGTGAGCTGCAAGCAGTTCCAGTGTTAATCAGTCACTAGGCTGGGCAGGTGAGATCACATCCTCAGTTGTTGCATTATTGTTGCACTTTTAGGCACATGGAAGATGCTGGAGTCACATGCCAGGATGAATGGCTTTGTTACACCTAAATCTGCCCAGTTTCTGGGGCAGAGGGTTGGCCACTCCCCAGGTATAAATATGTAACTCCATCAGATTATCATAAGGCTGCGCCCATGCTGCCGCTGAGCTCGATCATTCTTGAGAGCGGTGACGTCACCAACAAGGTGTCTGCCCTACAATAATTTTAGAACAGTGTAACCCTTTTTCTGACACGCTAAAGCGACTACGGGTAACTGCACGCACCTGCGGCTCCAGGAGATCTGAGCCTCCGCTAGCTGGGAGCCTGGGGTAACACTTATAGCGCAGCGCCTCCACTTACCCAGGATCCCCGTGATGTGAGATTCCCCTGGGCAAGAAACATATACACACACATGTATGATGCAACCAACTTTACTATATGCACAATAACCTTAGCACTCGATCATATTAATACACACGCAGCATATAACCCAACACATAACCTATAATGCAATATAACCTTAACGCAGCTAAATGATAATGTCCTTATAACGTGAGTGGCTCGGCCACGCTCTTAATGAGTATTGTCCTGTACAGTAGTGGCTCAGCCACGCTCTTAATGAGTATGTCCGGGTCCCGCCACCGCGTGCCCCACACACCGTGTTTTTGCGCTAGTAGCTAGAATAACTCCGTGTATTAGGCCTTTGGTCACTCACTAGTGTCCTCAAAGAGTTACGCCTAAGGCGGGATCAGCGCCTGTTGACCGGTGTTGGTGCACTTAACGTAAATACGTTCCGGTCACGGCGGTGACCGATAATGCTTCGAAAAGGATCAGCCGAATCCTTGCTTGTCTTTGATGTCCGCAGTGCAGCTGTCTGGTCCCAAGCAGCTCACCAGCAAACCGTCTCCGCATGCTTGTCCCTGTCTACACAGTAAGGTGACTGATCGCTACCACTATGGGCGTCCCTGCAGCACAGAAACCTACTGTGGCTCAGGGGTTTCTCCTAAGGGCCTGCAGAGTAAAGCTAGCCTATGCAGGTGGGTCATGGACCCCCTGCATGCATACACCCTCCTCCTTTACCTTCCAGAACCCCTCTGACTAGCGTGGTCTCTCCCCCACGCTTCCCTTTTTTGCCCCTGTCATCCTAGCCTTCTGATTGGTTCTTCACATCAGGTGACTGCCCAGCAGCTCATGGGAATTGTAGTTTCTCCACGGGGCCTCTCTGCCTAATCTAAACAGACACACAGCCTGTCTGACTCTGCTCTAACACACTGCAACACTGTTGCAGACACTCCACATGCCTCTCACTGAACAGAGTCAAACACCAACTGAACACACACTGAACACACATATGAGGTTCCTACCACATCCTTACAACAAGAATGGGGGGCGTTGCTATTAAGGGAGGGGGCGTGTCATTGGCTGGATCCGGGCTGTGTGTGTCTCTGTGTGTGTCTGTGTGTGTCTCTGTGTGTGTGTCCCTCCATTCTCTCCCTGCCCCCTATTCTTTCCTTTCCCCTTTTCCCTGCATTCTCTTCCTCCCCCCTGCCCTCCATTCTCTCCCTCCCCCTGCCCTCCATTCTCAACCTCCCCCTCCTGTCCATAGTCTCCATCCACTCCACTCCATTCTCTCCTTCCCTCCTCTCTGTCCCCCTTCCCTCCTCTCTGTCCCCCTTCCCTCCTCTCTGTCCCCCTTCCCTCCTCTCTGTCCCCCTTCCCTCCTCTCTGTCCCCCTTCCCTCCTCTCTTTCCCCCCTTCCCTCTCTTTCCCCTCTTCCCTCTCTTTCCCCTCTTCCCTCTCTTTCCCTTCTTCCCTCTCTCCCTCCTCCTCTCGCTCTTCCCCCTACCTCCCCTTCTATACTCCTCCTTAAGTCCTCTCCCCACCTGCACCCCTCTCCTTCCCCCTGCTCCTCTCTACCCCCTCCCTCCCCCTGCTCCTCCCCCCCCTCTCTTCACCCCATCCCTCCCTCCACCCTCCCCCTGCTCCTTCCCCCTAACATCCCACTCCCCCCTCTCTTCACCCCACCCCTCCCGCCACCCTTACCCTTTATTCCCCCCCTTCTCTCCTTCCCCCCTTCTCTCCATTCTCTCCCCCATGCACCCCTCTCCTCCCCTCTGCTCCTCTTTCCCCCCCTTCCACCTCTCCCCCCCCTTCCACCCTCTCTGCTCCCCCCTTTTACCGCTCTCTGCTCAGCCCCCCTTCCACCCCTCTCCGCTCAGCTTATACTGCCTCTCTCTCCCTTCCCCTTTCTGTGCTCAAAAGTCAATTTGAACTGTCTCCCCAAGCACCATGCTCGGGAGATCATACGTGCCCACGCATGCTGTGTGGGCGGGGAAGTGAAGATACAGATTACAAGAAGTAAACTCGGCAAGTGCCACATGCCAAGTGCACTCAGCACTAGTGTGGATGCAGCCTTTGACTCCATGGGGGACTCAGGAAGAGCAGACACCAGGGGGGGACCAAACAAAATAGACCCCAGGGGGGGGTGAGAGACCTCAGAAGTGGGTGAGAAACTCCCAGGAATATACTTGATTGCAAGCCCTAGTTCAGACCCAGCAAGGATGGTCTGCAGGTTAGGTTAAGGGTAAGGGGCAAGTATCCTTTATTGTTTTAGATAGGGACAAGTTCTGGTAGGGGAGAGTCTAGCGTTATTTACCTACAGGAATTATTCTGCCATAGAAGCGTGAGGGAGGAAAAACTCCCTATATATAGGCTTCCGATTGGAGAATGTTTGCGGATATAACTTGATTATGGCGTGCACTGAACCCCTGTCTGGTGTATGATGTAGAGATGTTGCACTGGAAATAAAGAGTCTGTTGATTTGTTCCTGGCGCCCGTTCTATTATTTTTTCACTCCACATAGCCTTGTCCTGAACCCAAGAGAAGAAAGCACCCTGAGATGAGAAGGTAACCAACTGAGCTAACACTCTAACGTACCAGGACTAAACCCTGTCAGAGTTGTAAAGAGACACTGTTATTCATGTCAGTATAATCTAATCTGGAGCCTGAAAATAGAGTACATGCATAATCCCCCTGAGAAACTGTAGAGAACATATGAGGCATAATCTCTTTGTCGTTGTTATAAACATGGCAGTTAAATTTACCATGGACCAACACTTTGAAGCACCCTTTTATAAATGCCTAGATCAGTACAACAAAACAAATACCTTTGAGGTGTATGGCACTTATTCTAGAAAGTGTGATAGTACTAATCCAGTGCTCACAGAAAGTTCCATTGAAATGATTGAATACCAGATCATCGCTATCACGTTTATTGAATAAGAGCTAATAGGGCTTATTCACAAAACTTCAATAAGTTACTTATAGCACTATGAATGCCCTTATAGTGTGATATTGTCTATGTTGCTATACACAAAACTCTGATAACAGGGCAATATAGCATTAAAAGTTTTTTTATATAGTACTATAACACCCTGCTGAAATAAGACATGCGATAAGCCAACAAATGCCTGAAATCACATTTTTTGCCAAAAACTGCTATTGACTAAACTCCAATATGCATATAGTACTATAAAAACTTGCAATCTTTACTTGCAAGCTACAGACTGGTGCTAAAGAAATTGCAGTATGTATAAAAGGAGTTTCTTTTAGTTTTACTACATAGGACTGATACTGGAGGGACCCCCGGAGACTCGGGTGGACCCCTGGAGATCCGGCATCCCTGCAGGTCCTTGGATGCTCCTGGGGGTCCCCGGGGTTCCCTGCAGGCCCTCATATCTCTGGGGGATCCCGTGGGTTCCCGCATCTCCAAGGGTCCCAGTGGTTTCCTGCAGGTCCCCACATCTCCAGGGGGCCTCGCGGGTAACCACCCACCTTGGGAAACTTCCCCCATCCTCCACACCTTCTACCCCTAGATTAGCACGCACAGTGGTACACCATGCCCATAATATAGCCATGGTTTGCCACTATGGCAATGAATGGGTAAGCAAAAAAAAACCCCACAGAATAAAACACATTACATTTAATTAAATAAAAATGCCAATAAACATGCCTAAAAATGCATAGCTTTTCACTGTGCTTATCTATACCCTGAAATGGGCATACACTGGCGACACACTTTATTCGAGCTCGGCTAGTCCCACGAATTCGGGTATACCCGGGTGTATTGAGGTTTGTGACTGTTTTCTGCCCGAGTGCATTGGGTTATTTTCCGGCAGGGATTGAAGCATTTTATTCCCGCTGGCTGCAATACTGCACAGTACATATATATATATTGCATTACAATTCATGAATTTATGCCATCTGGTAGACACGCGAAGCATTGCAGCCTATTAAATCCTAATCATTATCATTTAACAGATCAGCCGCCCATCAGCCAGGCATGAACCCAGGCTGGGAAGGCAAATGCAACGGGGCTTGTCAGAGGTGAGGAGCGGCGCATTCCAGGTATCTGCCAGGTACATACCGGGTATTTGCTCGAATAAAGTGTGTCGGTGCAGTAGATAAACCCATTGGCAGTCAATTGGCAAGCTAAAAAAAAATACACAATTAAATACAATACAATCAACATGTTTCTTGCCTTTTGATGTCTTCACCCCTGTCCTATTTGAGAACCCACTTTTGAACCTTGACACAATGCTCCTCAAACAGGAGACATCTCTTGTAAGTTCTTTATTCTTTTCATATTTTCTTCTTTCTTTTCGTTCCTTCTTTCTTAGGGCCTCATGCAGTAAGCTCTGAAAAGGCTTTTATCGCCATTTTCTCGCCAAAATTGACTTCTCGATTCAGTAAGCGACGATAAGTGGGAAAAATCAGCAATTTTGGTTGCCGATAAAAACTTATCGGCAGCCGGGTGCCGATAAGCCACTTATCGGCACTTTTTGAAATTGGCTTTTCGCTGCTGATCGGCACTCTAGAATTGAGATTTGAACGCCAATCCAGCCCGCCAATTAAAGTTGGCGGGCTGGTGGTGTATAAGCATCGGCAAGGTCGACACTTAGAAAAAATCAGGCCTTTTTCCTGGCTGGGATTGATGCCGGGGGTCTCCGGAGCTGATACCCATTAATACCAGCCCGAAGCCCCCCGGCATGCATCCGAGGCAGGCAAAATGCATTAAAAGGCCACTTCATTAACTTAGCGGCTAACCGCTAAGGCAATGAAGGGGTTAACCTGCCATGCCAGGTTTATTGAGGGTAGCGGGGGTGGTTGAAGGGGGTATTTGGCCCTTGTTGCTTGTTTAGGGCTTGCGGGGGGGTTGTGGATGCACTTAACCCCTTCATGAAGGGGTTAAGCCCTCCCGCTACCCACCCGCAAGCCCTAAACCAACCACCGTTGGGGCCAAATACCCCCTTCACCCACCCCCGCTACCCACAATAAAAAAAATACACACACAACAGCTCCACACTAAATAAATAAATACATATAAATAAATAAATAAAATATATATATTACCCCAACAACCCCTATACCCCCCTAACATACACATATATGCACATCAATGATACTATAGGCCGGCGGGGGCCCTCGGGTGTTCCCCGCAGGCCTGCAGTACCAATTCTGTGGCCACCCAAAAAAATCCAAGAACACAAATACTTTACAATAAATACACCCCTCCTAAAACATATAATACAGTAATGGGCAAAATTAATATTATCCACAAATGGATAATAGTGCATTTGTCCTTTTCAAATACATTAAGAACAATAAATACATTAAATACATATTGCACTCACCCTTGTCCGGCTGCCATGATGAAGGCCATCCTCATCTTCATCACCATCCATTTCCCCTCTGATGCTGCAAAACAGAAACAAGAATAAAAACAGCCAATGTAATGTCCCCTAACCCCTTAATCACCATAGCGGTTATTAACAGCTACAGTCATTAAGGGTTAACCCACCCTCACCCACCACTCGGGAGGCCTACATACCCTCCCCCACTAACCTCCCACCCCATGAGGCCTAACCGACCTCACCCAATACCCAGCCGGGAGGCATACCCACATACCCTAGGGGCCAATACCCCCTCCCCCCACCCCAAGTACCCACAATAAAAACAATACACAGCCCCACAATAAACATCATTCTATTTATTAAATACATAACCCACCCCCTGTGCCCCCCCATAAATACCTGATTTATTTTTTTACATAAAGGGGTCACCTCACAGACCTACAGGTTACCAGCAACATGTTTCACACAGGTTCTGGAGGCCTGTTGGTGGGTCCCGCCAGGCGCCATGGCCCACCAGGTGGTCTCCGCGGGTCACCACGGGCCACAATTGGGTCCCCACGGTAGGCCCGCAGATGTCTGGGGGCCCTGTGTCAGACCCACAGGTGTCTGAGAGGCCTCGGGTGGATCCCACGGGGGTCTGGGGACCCATGGGTAGTCACTACGGGTCCACGGTGCCCCCACAGATGTGGGGCCACCAGTTGTTCCCCGCAGGTGTCCCCCGTTGACCCACCAGCCTGATATCCGTGAGAAGCCCGAGGATACCGCAGGTGGTCTCCAGAGGTCTCTCGCAAACCAAAAGGAACCAACCCTGTATGTAAAAAAAATAAACCTGACCTATACATTAAATACATCAATCCCCCCCCCCAACAACACATACAGTACAATAATGTGCAAAATAACTATTATCCAGATAGGGATAATAGATTATTTGCCCATTATTAAACATATTAACTAGCATAATAAAATAAATAAAGTTCTACTGACCTCATCAATAAGAAGCCCCCGTCGCCAGCAAAATCCTTGTCCTCCGTTGCCAACAAAATACATAGCCAATACATTGCAATTACATTCAGATATCATTAACCCATTAATCACCTTATCGGATAATAACCGCAAAGGTAATTAAGGGGTTAAGCCACCGTGGCCCGATACCCACCCTTCACCCATTCAATTACGTCACGACGATGCTGCGCACGCGCACGAGGCCAAATCCAGCGTGGAAACTATACGGCGGCCATTCGGAGTGGAGAGCTGAGTTTTCTGGACGGCAAACAGACGGCAAACGGCACCCCTGGTATCCGGTGAGCGGTGACTCCTACTGGCAGTCCTGAAGGAGTTCACAGAGACGCTATTCCGCAATACAGAACCGGATGGTGGTGATATATATTCACAAACTGCCTTTTATAATTTTTTATCTTGTGAGTGCGATTCCTTTCCCCCCCCCCCCCCTCTTTCCCTTCCTTTTTACAATAAATATACAGTGTTATGCTATGGGGCGTGCGCTCTCTCTCTTTTTCTGTTTTTAGATATCCGTGGATGTGGTTAATCCCATGTGAGACCCCCTTGTCTACATCAACTACCTCCATTTATGGACTAACTATCTAAGGACTGGTTGGACTTTATTTATTCATTTTTCCTTTCCTATGCACTTTTTGCACTTTTTTATTTTTCATTTAATATATTTGTGTTTCATTATATAGTTCAGTAGATATTATTGTTATATGTTATTTGATATTGCATTTTTCACTCTTGTATATACTTATAGCACTATATACACTTTATTCTATATTATTAGTCACTATAGTCCACTTTTAGATATCCAATCACAGTACTACTCTGGCGCTACACTTTTTGCATATATATATATATATATATATATATATATATATATATATATATATATATATATATATATATATTTGTCATAGAAAAAGAACAAAAAGCACTCCGTAATAATAATCACTGGTGTGGGTGCAGATCCTATAATGAAGAATAAGCAATACGATACCGTTTGGAAACAATATCAGCAGGCAGCACTCCAGAATTGAACAAACAAGTGTATTGAAAAAATAAACACAAACCAACGTTTCGGTCCATGAATGGGACCTTTGTCAAGGTGGTGCAGTTACAGGACAGAAGTGAACACATATATATACCCCTAGAATACTCACAAATAACAGGTGCTGCAAATCACGTTGATTGCACAGCGTGATGTCAGATACAGTGCTGACCTTGGGAAACCTCAATGTGAGCCCTAAGTACAAGATGTACTTAGTAGCTCAATAGGAAATATAGTGGAAGCCACTGCAGGGGGATTAAAGTACCATGTGACAGGCTTTCAATGACGTCACATCCGTTCTCCCCCAAGCCTCTGTCACATGGTCTACTAGAGCCAATCAGAGTTGGGATGTATTTCCCACACTCTGATTGGCTACCGTACCATGTGAGGCCGGCCATCTTTCTTTTCATGACGTCATCTTAAAGGCAATTGAAGCACAGCCATTCTGATTGGCTGGCGTCATTGCCTTTAAATGACGTCATCAAAATGAATTTTTTCCCCCCCAAATCACATGGTTTTCACGGCCCAATCAGGGCCGTGGGAACCATATGACGAAAATGTGACATCATAGGCCTATAAAAGCCTATGTCGTCTCATTTTGAAGGCAGACGCCGAGGAGAAAGGACCTCCTACAGAAGAAAGAAGACCAGGGCATGGCCGAAGAAGAGAAGAAGACCCCGGAAGAGAGCGGAAGAAGATACAAGAAAGAAGAATACAGATGAAGATGGATTACAAATAGAAGACCCATGGATTGTTTTGGTATGTTATTTTTGTTTATTATTTTATGGTTTATTCATTTATGGGTTCCTGTGCGTGGATTGGTTCGAGAGTAAGCTGTTCAATGGGAGTCGGTGAGTGGGTCAAGTAATGGTAAGTGAATAAAAGAAATTTATTTTATTTAACTGGTTCATTTTTTTTTTTTAGATAATTTCTTGCCACTGTATGTATGAATGTATGTATGTATGTATGTTTGTCTAGATCGATATATACATACAGGGTAAGAAATGATGTGGTTTTAAAAGCTTGCTTTGCAGTATTTAAAATGATTTTGACTATGCTGCTATGCATAAATGTGTGTGTAATGTATTTTAGAATTAGATAGATGTAATTTTTGGTCTTGTATGATGTACTTTAGGTCAGGGTGAGGCTTGCTTTTGTATATTGTATTCTTTTTGGTACTTATATTTTGTCTGATGGTAACTTGTTCAGTTTAACGATTGAAATAGTTAATTGATAATTGTTATGGATGGAATTTAAATTGGTTAGTGATTTGATTAATGAATGCTAATTGATTTATGGTGACTTGATTGGTTTAAATAGTATACTTGTTTGGATGTATTGGTATTTTGTTTGGAATATGTTATTGTAAACATTCATTGGCAGAGTGTTCATGGTGCATAGATTGTATGCATCATGTATACAATGTAAATGCAATGTTATGATTGGCATTTGAGGCTTTTGATTGGCTGGCATTTGAGGCTTTTGATTGGAAGATGAGATTGGATTTTTTTTTAGGAAATATGATTTTATTGTACTGTGTCTGTATGGAGAAGTAGTATTTGTAGTAGAGCATGGTTTTTTTATAACCCTTCTACATTTATTTGTATATTGGTGTGTCGTGTGTGTATGTATGTATGTATGTATGTATGTGTGTGTGTGTGTATGTATGTGTGTGTGTATGTATATATATATATATATATATATATATATATATATATATATATATATATATGTGTGTGTGTGTGTGTGTGTGTGTATATATATATGTGTGTGTGTATATATATATATATATATATATATATATATATATATATATATATATATATATATATATATATATATATATATATATATATGTATATATATATGTATATACAGTGGTCGACAAATCACCAAAAAATCTACTCGCCGAACAAAAAAATCTACTCGCCACCTAGTACCACACGTGTGCTGCTTCGGCCAATAGGAGCTCGCCACGATGTTAAATCCACTCGCCTGGGGCGTGCAAATGTATAGGTTTGTCGAACACTGTATATATATATATATATATATATATATATACATGTAGAGGTATCAGTATCGTGTTAGCCGAGCTTCAATAATCAAAAATTAAATAGATGATACCGTTCTGTGGCTAACGAAATGCTTTTATTTGTGCGAGCTTTTTCGAGATACACTGATCTCTTCTTCCGGTGATGTTACAATGAATGAAGCAAGCAAAATCTATACTATAAACAGTGTCTATTGGAATGTTATCTGTGCTGGTCCTTCCCCCGGTGTGGAAGGACCAGCACAGATAACATTCCAATAGACACTGTTTATAGTATAGCTTTTGCTTGCTTCATTCATTCTAAAATCGCCGGAAGAAGAGATCAGTGTACAGTATCTCAAAAGCTCGCACAAATAAAAGCATTTCGTTAGCAACAGACCGGTATCATCTATTTATTTTTTGATTATATATTTATATATATATATATATATATATATATATATATATGTCTATATATATATATCTATATATAGCAACTGTAAATATTCCTGTATATTCATTTGCATGTCTTAGACTGGTCTGCAACCCTGTCTTTCACCATTATCACCCAGCACACAGCACTTCCACTGCAGCAAGGGATTCTGGGAAATGACATGCAAATGACCTCACAGTGCCACCTTGTATCTAAAGCTCACATTACATGAGCAACCCTTAGCCAATGCATGCAGCTTTACACACAGATTTTAAGCAAGGGCTTGGGAGATGCAAAGCCAGTAAACCCACTCACAGACATGTTTCAACCTTGATGGGTATCATCAGTGTGAGGTTGGTTGCTGGCATTTGCTCAAATGAGATCAGAGTCGGTAATCACCACACTTAAGGTTATGGTGGGTAAAAAAAGTGACAAAAAACTTCCACATATATATGTGTGTGTGTATATAGTTGCATGATGAAGCCACTGTACAAATGAATGGGTGAAGGGTGGGTATTGGGCCAGGGTGGCTTAACCCCTTAATTACCTTTGCGGTTATTATCCGATAAGGTGATTAAGGGGTTAATTGATATCTGAATGTAATTGCAATGTATTGGCTATGTATTTTGTTGGCAATGGAGGACAAGGATTTTGCTGGCGATAGGGGCTTCTTATTGAAGAGGTCAGTAGAACTTTATTTATTTTATTATGCTAGTTAATGTGTTTAATAATGGGCAAATAATCTATTATCCATATCTGGATAATAGTTATTTTACACATTATTGGACTGTATGTGTTGGGGGAGGGGGGATTGATGTATTTAATGTATAGGTCAGGTTTATTTTTTTTACATACAGGGTTGGTTCCTTTTGGTTTGCGAGAGACCTCTGGAGACCACCTGCGGTATCCTCGGGCTTCTCACGGGTATCAGGCTGGCGGGTCCATGGGGGACACCTGCGGGGAAAAACTGGTGGCCCCACATCTGTGGGAGCACCGCGGACCGTAGGGACCACCCGTGGGTCCCCAGACCCCCGTGGGAACCACCCAAGCCCCCTCAGACACCTGTGGGTCTGACTCGGGGCCCCCAGACATCCGCAGGCCTACCATGGGGACCAAAGTGTGGCCCACGGTGACCCGCGGAGACCACCTGGTGGGCCATGGCACCTGGCGGGACCCACCAACAGGCCTCCAGAACCTGTGTGAAACATGTTGCTGGTAACCTGTAGGTCTGTGAGGTGACCCGTCAGGCCCACCGGGGACTCACGTGGGCCTGGGGTATACCCTGTATGTAAAAGAATAAATCATGTATTTATGGGGGGCACAGGGGGTGGGTTATGTATTTAATAAATAGAATGATGTTTACTGTGGGGCAGTGTATTGTTTTTATTGTGGGTACTGGGGGCGGGGGGAGGGGGTATTGGCCCCTAGGGTATGTGGGTAGGCCTCCCGGCTGGGTATTGGGTGATGGTGGTTAGGCCTCATGGGGTGGGGGTAAGTGGGGGAGGGTATGTAGGCCTCCCGAGTGGTGGGTGAGGGTGGGTTAACCCTTTAATGACTGTAGCGGTTAATAACCGCTATGGTGATTAAGGGTTTAGGGGACATTACATTGGCTGTTTTTATTATTGTTTCTGTTTTGCAGCATCAGAGGGGAAATGGATGGTGATGAAGATGAGGATGGCCTTCATCATGGCAGCTGGACAAGGGTGAGTGCAATATGTATTTAATGTATTTATTGTTCTTAATGTATTTGAAATGGACAAATGCACTATTATCCATTTGTGGATAATATTAATTTTGCCCATTACTGTATTATATGTTTTAGGAGGGGTGTATTTATTGTAAAGTATTTGTGTTGTTGGATTTTTTTGGGTGGCCACAGAATTGGTACTGCAGGCCTGCGGGGAACACCCGAGGGCCCCCGCCGGCCTCTAGTATCATTGCTGTGCATCCCAAAAATGTGATATATGTAATGGGGTATAGGGGTTGTTGGGGGGACAGGGGGTGTATGTTGTGTTTTGCAATGTTTATTGGGGGCAATTGCCTTAATCCCTTCATTGCCTTAGCCAATGTCGCCGCCATCTTTAAAGCGTCCCAGACGCGACGTGGGCTCTATAAAAATGGCGGCGACACTGGCACCCGATGCCCCATACTCGGGCCTGTAACTCGGGGGCGCAGGGGGTCCCTGAGCCACAAATCAATGTGGTTAAGCTCAGGGGACCCCCTGCTCCCACACAATATTATTAAAATTACATTAAGGCTGCTTAATTACCATAGCAGATAGCTGCTAAGGTAAGGAATGATTATTTATTTATATATGTGTTTTATTCATAGTGTAGATGTGCAGAGGATCTCCGGAGCTGTACCGCTTTGGTTTTAGGTCCGGGGACCCCCTACTTCCCGAGATACAGGCCCCTTTATGGGATGCCGTATCCCTCTGCTTTGTTTACATTCCGTGGTCACGTGATCGGGACATTTAAATGCAGAGGGATACCGGCACCTCATAAAGGGGCCTGTATCTCGGGAAGCAAGGGGTCCCCGGACCTGAAACCAATGCGGTTCAGCTCCGGAGACCCCCTGCACATGTACACTATAAATAAAATTTGTTTAGAAAGATTTTTATTTTGCCGATGTTTGCGCAGAGAGAGTGGCGGAACTCTCTCTGCTGCAAACACATATCGGCAGAAACGGTCTATCGCAGGCTATCGGTAGCCAGGCTCTTTTATCACGTGTTCCTCGGCGTTTTGCTTTCGCAGTGATTCGCCATGGATTCTGCAGGGATTCGGCCCTTACTGAATACTGCGAGAGCAAATCGCCAAAATCATGCCGATAGGGAACACATGGCAAGAGCATTTTTTCGGCGCTTACTGCATAGAGCCCTTTAGTTCCTTGTAATCCAAAGGGGTGGATGTTGTCAAGTCATCTTCTTGGCATCAAATGAGATGGGACAGGCGTTACATGTTACATGTCACATTTGAGTTTCAAATGGTACTCCCCCAATCAGATTAACTGGTTGTACCATACACAGGCGGCACACTTTATCCGAGTGCGTCTCATTCCGCAAGCCGGGGAAATGTCCCCGGCTTGCGAGCCGCACTCCCTCAGCGTGCCGCGCATCACCGATGCGCGGTCACGCATCATCGGGTGCCTGTGCCGCCTGTACGCGTGTCGCGTGGATGTCACGACGGCGGCGGGACGTTCCGGGGGACCCGGCGGACCCGGTAAGGAGAGGGGGAAGCCCCGATCGGCGGGCCTCTCCTCCGAGGCTTCGGCGCGCGCCCGGCACCCTCCGGCGCGCGCCAGGTTACTGCTGCGGCCGAGAACGGGCAAATGCTCGAATAAACTCGGCCGCAGCAGTATGAAAGTTTTTTTTTTTTTTTTTTTTTTTTTAAGGATGGGACATCATCAAAAGGGAGGGAAGCCAATCAATCAGGAAGGATATGCTTCTGTCCCTTTAAGTTGATGTCACCAAAAAATGGCTGCATCACATGGTACTCCAACAAATTGGATTGGGAGATATACCATGTGCGGCATCACATTGTACACCCCCATTCCGATTGATTGGATTACCATGTGACAACCTCCATATGTTTTAAAGGATGTGATGTCCCTCCCTTTAAGATGATGTCACATCCTATTGCTACTGTACCCAATCCTCCTTCCTGTGGTTCATCCTCCTGAACATCCACATCCCCAACTGCTGATGATTCCTCTGCTCCAGCTATAGAGGCTGTGCGTATAGCAGACTCAAGTGTTGCAGCTGAAACCAGATTGTGGGACATAGATTCAAAAACTGTCATGGCAGACATGGCAGGCTAGAAATGGGCCCTCCACTGACAACCCTGAAACCGGCCTGACCTGCATGGTCACGCAATGCCTGCAGCTGCATTTCCTGCTCGCACAGCTGTTCATATAACAGATGGGCTTGGGCAGAGGAAACATCAACATTCATTGTCAATACACAGACCTGAGGTTAATGAGGGAGAAGGAGCAGCTCAGTGAGTAAAGACACTGTCTGAGTTTGAAGCATGCACCAAAAACATAGATTGTAAGCTCCACGGGGCAGGGACTGTGACTGCAAAATGTCTCTGTAAAGCGCTACATAAAACTAGTAGCGCTATACAAACATTATTATTATTTTTTATTATAATGACACAGAGGTAACAGCTGTTGACAAAGGTGGCCATGAGAAACTCACTCTCCATCAAATAAGCAATAGCCTCAGTAATACCTGTTTCTTCTAAAATAGAGATTCTTCCCAAGAACAAAGTTGAAGGAGGTTGAACTATTACCTCTGCCAAGCTCAACTGAGACACAACTTGTTCCTCTAACAAAAGCTAAAGAGCCTTTGGGAGCAGCAGTTTATGAGGCATACACACAACAGGGTTAGCAGCCATACTACTACGGCTACTTCTACTGCTTACTAAAAAAAAAAAAGCAACTGGTACATCTATGGCTGCTCTTTCTGTTCTACCTGCCCTGCTAACTAAGAGCAAAGAAAATCCTTTCTTTGTCTCCTGCCACTGCCACCACTCATAAAAAATGTAAAATAAAACAAAACTCCAACAATCTCTCTCTGTCTCTTTCTCCCCTGCTATCCTAGTCCTTGCTTGTCACTTCATGTTCCTGCCTGTCCATACATGTTCCTGCCTGTCAATAATCGCTAAATGTCACTACCTGCTTTGCTACACACACTACCAAAACTAGTCTAACACTGTTCCCTTTTCTCACAATCACACAATGTGAACAAGAGCAGGAGAAAAGTAGAAGGAGCTTAGCGCATGTGCGTAATAATTTACTTTTGTACAATTCGCAAACTAATTTTACATTTCTGGGTGAATTTTATGATATTCTTGCAAATGGAAAGAGAAGTGAAAATGATAGTGGTTTCAGGAACCTTTACCTGAATTTGTTACTGTCCAAACCACGCTAATAGATTTTGGAGTGCATTTGCTATGTCCCAGTCCCCTGATGATGTGTGTATAGTGACGTTACTTCCACGCATCTCCCCTCTCCTGTTCCCAGCCGTTGCCTTGATTTACTGTCTTTACTGTATATTGGTGCACATCAATATTTCTGTGTGTTTCTTTTAGTGAGTAGGTTATAGTCAACCATTGGAGGATGATCTCACTGAATTTTGTGATTTAGCATATATCAGGAATGCTCTGCTTACTATGATGACGCTTATGTAGCGACATT
Source organism: Ascaphus truei (assembly GCF_040206685.1). Lineage (NCBI taxonomy): Eukaryota > Metazoa > Chordata > Amphibia > Anura > Ascaphidae > Ascaphus > Ascaphus truei. The sequence continues at coordinate 311,649,938 of NC_134485.1, forward strand.
CTTTCCACTAGTTCACTCCCTCTGGCCCCTCCTTTTCCCATGATTTTGATGCTATTCGCACTTCCCTAATTGACTTAGATCGATGGGGCTTTACAGGTTGTACAAGGGGATTGTATTACCCCATGTCACACATTTTTTTTTAGCATAGCATGTGATACAGTATATTTGTTCTACATATGTGTAACGGTTTTTCTGGACCTTCCTGACCCACCCAATCTCACATTGGCCCCTGTGGTCTAATAGGTCCCCATTACATGGTCATTTCTGGTGGTGCACCTGTTGGCAACAGGACTCCTGAGTCTCCCGCATGATGGTGTTTGGGGAATGTCAACCTAGACAGGCAGCTGAGGTAGTGTGCGTGAGTCCTACCTACATACAGTGCAGCGCCTCCCCCTCATCAGGATCTCTGCGTCCGCAAGGAGATGGTTCTGATGAGGAACTCCTCTGTGGTGCCTTCCTCTGTTGAGTAACTTCACACTCACACATGTGGTTTCTTGTGAACAAGGGCATCTTTATTGATGGTATAGGCAGACTGCCCCTCGCAGGAAACAGCTTAGCCGCTCATCTTGTACAGCACTCTCCTTTCAGAAGATCTGCCCTCCCAATGGAGTTGGATCACCTCTCCCCTCAGGGAGATCACCACCTGTGCCAGGTCCCTGGACACAATGTAGGCCCTGCCAGCCTTACTGCTGCAGGTCTGACTACTTGTTGTAGAACCACTCCTGAACTCTCAGTTAACACACTTGACCTTGAACATAGAGACTTGAGCTCAGAGACACACTAACTTTGGGCAGTGGTGTGTCTTATATAACAAGGGAATAGCTCCACCTCCTGTGTCACTAACAATGGACACAAGGTCTGTTACCACTCCCCTCATCTACATATGACACCTCACCAGGGTGTGACGGCAAACCTCCATGATTGATGCTGGCAATCCTGTATACTTACCAGGTTTACTGCCAGTATGAGAGAGAACTGTATACCATTTTTAAAACATGGCTACATTTGTAATAAAATTATTTTATCCGACCAGTGGAGTGCAGAGGACATTTATTCTTAATTGGTTTGGGGGATGGTGATGTCCAACTGTTCTCACTGCACCTGGATTTCCTGTTACTAGATGAGGTGAGAAGGATTTTCTAGATTAACACTATTTTAAGAAATATTGTCCACTCTAACAGGAATTTTACATAATATCCGATTTAAAAAAAAGAGTAGTAATACATTTTATTCAATGTTTTCAAGGTCTATGTAGCTTCATAAAATAGATTTGTAATATCAAAACTTCAAAACTATTTCACTTTTATCACTGCTTCACTTTATTATATTTACATTTAAAGTTGAATAATAATATTCTTTGCAGTTTAGCCAAGTATAATGAAGTGCATTCATGAATTTAAAATGAGCATGTAAATTCTGATATTGCTCTTGATTATTCTATCTTTTTGACATAGAATGAACTGCCAATATATAACACCTGTTCCTTCAGCTTCATCCAATATTTTAGTCACAGCATGCATCTTTAAAATTATAATCTGGTTTGTCTGGCAAAACCATTCTATAAAAAGTCCACAAGGATTTACATTAATTACTTGATGATTAATTATGTTGTTTCCTATGAAGACCATGCCATATTATTGATTCAGATGCTTATATAATGTCTTTTGGCTGATAGTTTATCAAAATCTTGGCTATGTATATGTGTTTAAAACCAGAGACATAACATAAAACACAGACAAAGCTCAGTGCACATCCAGAAAAACTATTATACGTTCAGTGCCTAAATATACATGTATAAATAACTAATAAATAAAATGGTCTTTTAGTTTAACATTTTGGCCAAATTGTTGTAAGCCCTTGAGCCAAACTTCACGGCAGACCACGTTCAAGGGTCCCTACACTAATATAAATTCTTAATAACCTGTGCATTGCCAGGAAGAATGATTTATAATAAATCTGTCAATATAGGTTGCAAAAGTTCTAAGTCTGATTGAAGCTTTTATTAACCTGTACATTACTAGGAAAAGCACTCTGTAATAGATTTGTCACAATCACACTGCATGCAGGCAAGTTCCCTGATAGTTGGAGATGCCATGGAGTGAGCTTTTAACCATTTAAATGTGGGAGGGAGTGAGCTTCAATTGGAAAGGAGGTTGCCACCCTCCAAAACAGCCAAGACTAGCTGCACAAGAATTATAAAACATACAGAACACCTGTTCAATTTGAGCTTGTAGCTGTTCTGTATGTCTATGTATATGTGTGTATGTGTGTGTGTGTGTGTGTGTGTGTGTATGTGTGTCTATGTGTAGTGTGTATATATATATATATATATATATATATATATATAGTGAATGAATGAGAACAAGGCACTCCGTCAGGTAGATAAAGGTGGGTGCAAATCCTATATAAATCAAAAAAGTAATACGATACCGTTTGAGCAAATATCAGAGGCAGCACTCCACAAGGTTGTCAAAAAAAGTTTTGTATTTAGTGTGACATAATAACCAACGTTTCGGTCCTCCACACGGGACCTTTCTCAAGGTGATGAACGTTCATCACCTTGAGAAAGGTCCCGTGTGGAGACCGAAACGTTGGTTATTATGTCACACTAAATACAAAACTTTTTTTGACAACCTTGTGGAGTGCTGCCTCTGATATTCGCTCAAACGGTATCGTATTATATATATATATATATATATATATATACAGTGCTTGACAAATCACCCAAAAATCTACTCGCCGAACCAAAAAATCTACTCGCCACCTAGTCCCGCCCCCCAACCCCGCCCCTAGTCCCCGCCCCTAGTCCCGCCCCCAACCCCCGCTTTTAAAAAAATACATAAATAAAATAAATTGAATAAATTCCTAGTAAGAACATTCATTTTTGACATAAGTTTATTTATTGTATTACATTATACTACAATTAATCCTTGTTACGTGTGTGTTGTGTGTAAATGTCGGATCTAGAAAAAAAAGCCAAATATGAATGACTAGTTTCCTGCACCCCTTAACCAGTGTCTGGACGCCTCGCTTCACAATATTTAAAGCAGCAATCCGCATGGGATCTTACCTGATCCGCAGTCACTCAATATCCAGGTACCCTCATTCCCGCAATGTTATACAATTGGAGGGAGGTGTTCCCTATCTGTCTTCTGGTTAGGGGGGATTCCGATGTCTCCCGTGTGAAGCTTGAGTCAGATCTGGAAGAAATACAGTATAGGTTATTTCGGTGTAGTAGAGGGCATTTTAAGATATATATATATATATATATATATATATATATAGGGTAAATAGATATCCAGATGCAGAATGTGAGACAGAGAGAGTGTGGGGAGAGACAGAGAGAGATGTGGGGGAGACAGAGAGGGGTGTG
>NC_134485.1:311656010-311731358 GCF_040206685.1 Ascaphus truei
GGGGTGAGGAGAGTTATTGTGTATTAGGGTGTGGGTGGTTTATTATGTGGATTTGGTGTGTTTAGTTTTGTATAATATAATGCGAAGAATATGGAAATATGACAACCACAAGTGTGGCTAAACAATCTTACAGTAGATTTCAAGAAAAAAACCCAAATGTATATTGCACATGGTTTGTTTGTGTTTCAATAAAAACTTGGGAGCTCTTTGCCATGGTTATCACCCTCTCTTCTTCAAGCATTGCTGACAAATCGACTGTAAAAATAGAACAAGATAGATCAGATACAGTGACTCAATGTGACCTTATTTTAACAGTGCTTCCTCATTTTAATATCAATTGCTATCCAAAATTCCCTTTGTGCCCAACTTTTGTATTTAGACAAATACATTGCAAGCTTGCTAGTATAAAAAAAATGTATTGTATATCAATATTTATTAAAAGTACACCAGGCGGAGTAATAAACAAAATGGTATGAAAGACACTAGATCCAGTCGCCACAGACTTTCAATAAACTTTTCAGCCCATCTATTAAGTTCTTTTTTTGCATGCTTCTCATCTCTTATATTTTTAGAATATCTGCAAAGCCAATGAAGTCCACAATTCAAGATGTGTCAACATTTTTCCTTTTTTGAAGGAGGGGATCCACTCCCCTGCTATACAGGAAGGTGGACAATCCTCACATAAATCCTCAGACTATGAATATGAGGTAGGAGACGGCCATCAGCTTCTAAATAAGTGAGATCTCATAATCTCCTTCAGAATATTAAACGCACGTTTTAAGAAGAGCGAGATAAGAGTCAATCAGACTTTCAGGGGATATTCTAGAAGCTGGAAATGTGTCCTTGTCAAACCATGTGGTTTGACTAGGTCATATGTCGCCAAATGTTTTTAACAAGTAGCTGTATTCTCTAACAGAAATCACATATATTACATTGCGTCTATTAAAATTGATCTTCTACAACGTTAAACAGTGAATCTGTGTGGATTGTACTTTGTTTTAAAGTAGAAATAGCAGCAACACAACAAACAACACCAAAAAGGGATAGAAACGAATCTTAAATTTCAATTTTGGAAATAACATGCATTCAATAAGTATTACTTAAAAGAATTGGTGTCTGTATTATATTTCTCTAAACAAGTTTAGTTTTTATTCATATGTTCCACTACATACTATAAAGTGCTGCTATTTTGACATAACAACAATGCTCCCAAAATAACATTAATTTTGAGTCCTAAATTCTGTCTGCAAGCTGTTAATGATGTCCAAATGTGCTTTGTAGCTTCTTCGTAGCTAATCTGCTACCTTCAATGTAAAATATATACAGTACTGTATATTGATTTTGAAGGGTTAACTCCCTCACTCTGCAGGCATGCAGACCACACCCTGGATGTATGCTGTGCTAGGATGTGGACAATTAGCTTCAGAGTAGGGCTTTAAAAGGCAGGAAGTGGCTCCCTGTGCTATCTTTTCCAGAACCTGCTCCTGTTCCAAAGCCATTTTACATTTTTGCTACAGATGGGTGAAACTGTCAAATCCGTTCCGTGAATTTCACAGGGCTTTAGGGGTCCAATCCAATCCGTGCAATGAAATTCGAGCAGAATCTTCAGAATCAGCCGGCGGGCTCTGGGCGCATGGCTTCTGTGAGATCCACAGTCGAAATGCTCCAGGATCATTTCCACGTATTATGCAGAATTAGAAACCGAATGCACTAATATTGCCACTCCCACGTCCTGCCTGTTTGTCACACACACTCTGATGAGGGTAGGGAGAGAGTGCGTGGGACTGGAGTTAGTCCAGTCAGTCACAGTTAAATACTACAAGATTTATTAAATAAATGTCAGACATGTTTGACTGGGCTAATGGCTATAACAACACAACTACACAGCCAGCAGGATATGCAAAAAGCAACTGGTAGTTAGATTTAGTATAATGTGCACTAATTATAAATATATATAATAATATATATATATATATATATTTTTTTTTATTATTATTATTTACTTGGGGGGGACACTGACATGGCAGGGTCACTGGTCAGTGGACGTGTGTGTGTATGTGTGTGTGTGTGTGTGTGTGGAGCATTATTAATTGACAAATAACAAACTGGAAAACTAGTAATTTAATAGTAAACTGTGCTATAATAATAGCAGTATATTATTACTGTATGATAAGTCAGAAAAATCTCTGTTCAGAGACCCACTCTTCTCTATATAAGTTAAGTGCATTTATCTATATATAAAGCGTAACGTGATATACAGTAGCATAAATAAATATCTATATATCTATATATATCTAAGACACACAGATATATATATATATATATATATATATATATATATATATATATATATATATATATATATATCAGGGTGCCCTTCCTTGCCTCCTCACTGACAATGGTCCCGTCGCGTGGGAGGGCTCCGTGAGCTGTGGTGGCATGTTTTGTTTGGCGCGGCCATATACATATGGACTGTGTGTAAGGCAGCGGCCATCCTGAGATTGCCGCTGCAGGAAGAGGTGGTCCTCTCGTTCAGGTTTTCCTCCGCGGACTAGAGGCGGCGTGCTCAGTCCTGACGGAGCAGGCAAAGTGAGAGGTACCTTTCAGTCACCCTAATGAAATTGTTTTTCTTGATCTGGTATTATCAGTAGACGTGGATTATGTTATACAAACTAAAACACACTTCAAGGAAGTAGCAGTTAATGGATACTTACATGCAGACAGTAATCATGATCTCAAAGGGCCACGTAATATCCCTCTCAGTCAATTTAATAGACTCAGATGTAACTGCTCTTCTGATTCTATCTTTGAAGAACAATCACGTAGATTTTTATCTCAGTTCGCCAGTAAAGGGTATGACTCTGATGCAGTCCAGGGTTCCTATGAAAAGGTAAGGGCCATTGACAGAGTTGAACTTTTGGCAAAATCTAAGGGTATCACCCTAATAGAGTAATAGGTGTGAAAGGTTCTGTTTGAGGTTCCAGAACCTCTGTGGGCGGTGATCTTTGTTGCAAGGGCTAATGGCTAACCCTTGCCTTAGGGACTGCAACCCTTGTACTCAACCCGGGGAAACTTTCACCATTGGCACTGCTATTGTTTGTTCCCATTATACAGGACTGGAGACGGCTGGGAGAATGCCAAGAAAGACACAGACAAGTAGGTCTATCCAGGCATTTTCAGTTTATTGCTATTCGAGCGGCATTTTTATATACTGTACTAAAGGAAGCATTATCCCTTCTGGAGGCGTACACTGTTTGGTTGGAGGCATTACACTGTCCTTTTGAAGGCGTTACTAACTTTTGGCAAAAGCGACTCGATTACAGGGCTGGTTTAAACAAGAATATATGTAAATGATGAGCAAAGGTTTTTTTCTCTTGGTAATAATAAATCACGCTACATTCTGTTACACTTCGAAGGCCATTGCTTCTTGAGAACAAACTCTTGGGATCACACCCAGGAGCATATCTGAGATTAAAAAAAATGCAAGCTCCTGCTTTCAAAAACTGCTTACAAAACTATTGCTTATAAATTCACAGAATGGAGAACAGACAAAATGGAGGACAGACTAGTAATTTTAACCCTTTCAGTATCCTCCTTTTGTCCTCTAAAAACAATTGACAAAATTACTTTTCAATAATCAAAGAGGAATAAGTGGTGGGCTTGGCAGACCCCATAACCTTATTCAAAACCAGGTTGCCAAAAGGGTATAGGGGTATAGCAAAAGCAGAAATAGAAGCCTTGGTAGTGGGCTTACACATAGAGATAAGTATACATTTTGCTGCTTGAAAAATTATAAAAATTCCTACAAAACAGCATTATAAAGCCATATCAAATTTTCATTCCCAGAGAGCCTAACCACCCTGACAGACCAAAGCTCCAGTCAAAACCTGCAGGTTCTGCTCGTAACCTATCTTGGATTTCTGCTAATTGGTCCATGTCGTAATGGATATTTTTGGCTTTGTCTGCAATAAAATTACAACATTCTTTACCAACTGTTTACACACTCCTCCCTGGGCAGCAAGCAAATAATCTAATGCCATTCTGTTTTGCAATGTTACATCACAAGTTACATTAAAAGCGCCATCTATCTCTTCTAATAAAATTAGGAAGCTAGAATATAATTTGACAACCCCGTATGAGGGCATTATAAATCCTGCATCGACCTCTCCTTGACTGATTTTTACCGTCAGACCCCTTCGATTTCTCAGTCGTCCTGCAGGGAGCCAAGGGTGAAGATAAAATGCAGGTAGGACATGACCTAGATAACATGGGTCGGAGTGATTACATGGCACATATTTGGTGGCCCAAGATCCACAAAGCCAGAATATCCATAAGGGATAGTGAGACGAGGGGAACACTTTAAATTGGGGGGTTTCCCCTGCAGATTTCTCAATTGGCAAACACTGAATACTTGCTTTACCACAATGTTCCACAACTGAGTTCGGGTAACACTTACACCTGAGCGCATTATGCTGCCCTTTTCCAAACCAGGGCTGATAAATCTGGAGCTGGTCTCTGAACCAATTATAGAAATGTTTTACCTTTGGTATGGCTTTCAGTCCAACCATATACATTCCTGGTACAAATGTGACTACAACTAGTGTGATTATACCACATGGAGGTGTACATTTTGTTAGTGGTTCCTTGACCACTAGTCATAGTTATATTAGCATTAAATGCCAGTATAACAGAGGAATTTTGACATCTAGACTTACTAACTGAACCCTGGCCTTGGAGATTATGATAGCAAATACCACCCTGAAATGCAGCTTTACTAAAATGTATTTGCTGATCGGGTTCTGGGGGGTTATGAATTAGATTGAATATGGTTAGGCTCCAACTGTTAGCATTCTCCATTGCTATCTCCAGCATTTCTACAGTTAGTGGTACTGTTACTAAGGGGTAGCCATACATAAGACTATGAGGACCCTGGCCACAGATCCACACGACTTATTAGGTCGAAGTTGACTATGGATCAACAGCAAAGATTTGATGTACTTATTGTCGTGTTCCCAAGAGGATCTGGATTATTCTCTTTTAGTGCGATCATTATAGGGAGATCCCATTGGCAAGACACATTTCTCGGAGGTGCTAGAATTCAGATTGGGTACGTGATTGTGTATGCTTATGGCCAAACCCCACTCTAATCCACAGAGAACAGACAAAATAATAGAGGGCCATAGAGCTAACAGCAAGATTTGGACAGTTTGTCTGGTTCGTTAGAGGGCCATGGGACGGGGCCATCTTGACTCGTCTTGCGTGCATCCATGTTGGTCCTTCAGCCATGAGAATTGCCGTTCTTGTTACAGCGATGACGGTAGTAGGCGGGCCAAAAGGAGGATCCAACATCTTGTTCTTGAACAGCTGCTTCACAGCACTGAATCTCCTGGTTTAAACGGATGGGTCTGTTCACATGAGAGAAAAGGTAAAGAAACAGATACATCACCATAGATGCAATTCAATTTTTCATTAAGATGGGTTACATATTCCTGTACTAAACATTGCAAGTCACCCTGTGCTACACGTAGACCATGCATCTTAGTCTATGGAGTGGGAAATGGTCTTCCCATTAAAATTTCAAATGGTGATAACCCAGTGGTCTTAATGGAGGTCTTATTCGGATTTCTGCCAACACTGCTGGCAAATGGTCAGGCCAATTTTGAAATGTTCCGTCTGTACCTCTGTTGCACCAGATAACACCAAAATCGTGTACCACCCCAAAAGCATACCTGGAGTCTGTGTAAATAGTCACTGATCTGTCAGTGAACAGCCTACAGGCCTGTGTCAAAGCTATAAGTTCCGCAGCCTGAGCAGAGACAAACTGCAGTGCATTAGCCATCAGAATTTTATCGGGCAGCTGAACAACAGCAAATCCAGTGAGAAAAAACTTCACATCTACAGGGGCAATTGTGATCCAAACTGCAGCACATTCCTTCATATCCTTATAATCCCATCTGGGATCTCCTCTAAACCACAACCATTCGGGATTTCCCAAACATGTATCCTTGATCAGTAAAATATGAAAATCATCAAATGCACCTTCCCGCAGAAATGGATTTGAGGACTCCATTGCCTCAGACCATTCCACCACATTATCCAACATAGAAATCACCAGCATTTTCAGCAACAAATTCTTTAGGACTCTGTCCAGGTTTGCGCTTGCAAGGACCACTTTCCTTAACAGTTTTAACACATTTCTTATTGTTATCATTAGTCTTATACTTTATCTTGTTCGGCTTACCTCCAGACATTTTACTTGTGTTAGTATCCATGATTATCTTATAAAGGAAACTTATCTTAACAACAGGCAATAACCTTAAAATAGAATATAACACCTTATCGAAATATCCATGATATAGGGAACCAATAGTCAGTTCAATATACAGAAAGGACTTCAACCTTCTGTTTTTACAGCCAGGACATTACCCTGCTGCTTTTTTACAGCCTGGACTTTAACCTGCTGTTTTTTTTTTTGTTTTTTTTACACCGTCCTACCAAATGAGACCCTCATAGGGGCAGCGAGAAACAATAAAATGGAGTTTACTCACCGACCCCGTGAAGATCCCACTTCTAACACCAGATAAAAGGTTCCATTTAAGATTCCAGCACCTCTGCAGGCAGTGATCCTTGTTGCAGGGACTTTAACCCTTGCCTTAGGGACTTCAACCCTTGTACTCAACCCGGGGAGATTTTCACCATTGGCACTGCTATTGTTTGTTACCGTTATAACGGACTGCAGACGGCTGGGAGAATGCCAAGAAAGACACAGACAAGTAGGTTTATGCAAGCGTTCTCAGTTTATTGCTATTCAAGCGGCATTTTTATGCACTAAAGGAAGCATTATCTCTTCTATAGGCGTGCCCTGTTTGGTTGGAGGCTTTACACTGTCCTTTTGGAGGCGTTACAGACTTTTGGCAAAAGCGACCTTGGTTACAGAGCTGGTTTAAACAAGAATATATGTAAATGATGAGCAAAGGTTTTTCTCTTGGGAATAATAAATCACACTACATTCTGTTACACTTCGAAGGCCATTGCTTCTTGAGAACAGACTCTTGAAATCAAGCCCAGGAGCATATCTGAGATTTAAAAAAATGCAAGCTACTGCTTTTAAAAACTGCTTACAAAACTATAGCTTATAAATTCACAGAATGGAGAACAGACAAAATGGAAGACAGACTAGTAATTTGAACCCTTTCAAGGTGGCAGAAAGGTTGACACTAATTTTTTTTATAGTGGTGTCCAGCTCATCACAAAATGTGCCTGTTGTTTTTTGTAGAGCATTAAATGTTAAGAACCAGATTAGCTCCAAGTAGATTAAAAGATTCTGCACATATCGTGAGCTCTGGCTCTACTTCTCATGGCAATCACATATGTGGTAGGTCTAGATGCATCATGCGCAAGCATCTTAATACCAATAACTCCTTAATTTCCTCATCCAATGGATCTGTTCATTCTATTAAAAGTAATATTAACTGTTTGACTACACATGTAGTATATGCTTTGTCTTGTGCCTGCAATGTACAGTACATTGGACGCACAAAACGTTCCTTGTGCATTAGATTTCAGGAACAACGACGGGCCATTATTAGAGTTGTACTCACTCATAGTGTCCCTCAACACTTTTCCATGATGCACTCGAGAGATTCTACCAGTCTTCGAATCACGGGTATTGAGTCTATCCCAAGTTCTAGAGTAGGAGGTGATAGATTTAAGACTCTTGTATCCGCGAATCCTACTGGATTTATTGTTTGGGTACCCTGGCACCATCAGGATGCAACAAGTGCATTGATACAAGAATTTTAGTTAGGGCACCTCCATATGTGTGTCCCCCTAGGGACACCTTTGCCGCAGTCAATTAGTTCATCATACACTGGCGACACACTTTATTCGAGCTTGGCTAGTCCCACGAATTCGGGTATACCCGGGTGTATTGAGGTTTGTGACTGTTTTCTGCCCGAGTGCATTGAGTTATTTTCCAGGCAGGGATTGAAGCATTTTATTTCCGCTGGCTGCAATACTGCACAGTACATATATATATACTGCATTACAATTCATGAATTTATGCCATCTGGTAGACACGCGAAGCATTGCAGCCTATTAAATCCTAATCATTATCATTTAACAGATCAGCCGCCCGTCAGCCAGGCATGAACCCAGGCTGGGAAGGCAAATGCAACGGGGCTTGTCAGAGGTGAGGAGCGGCGCATTCCAGGTATCTGCCAGGTACATACCGGGTATTTGCTCGAATAAAGTGTGTCGGTGCAGTATAGATTGTGTTCAAGCTTCATTAATATAGAATGGCTGACAATAAGTAGCCTAGTCTCCACAATTTCCTTTTCTGTGCTCATTGTGTGGTTCATGTTGGTTTCGGTTTTATTTTTTTTCTTATTCCAAACAACCCTCAACTATTTCTTTTTTTTTTTTTTGACGGTTGCTCTCTTAGCTTTTTATATTATTTTTATGTTCATCCTTCCCCTTAAACATATTTTGACTGATTTCATCATATGACATATTATATGTCTCTTGATCTATGTTTTGAGGTTTTGTATGAATCATAACTGTTATATCATCTATCAGGATGTAAAACATATTATACCTTTTAATAAAGAGTATATAAACAGTCAATTATCCTGCATATAGTTCACATTTCAGCTATCTATCAGGTGACAATGTTTACAGTTTTTTTATGTTCTTAGGATTCTATTTATTGTGTTTAAATGTTTCACATATGGACATTTGATTCTGGACACGACTAGATTGGAGACAGCTTCCATTCACAGGTGTGGCTATTTACATATTGATTAAGCAGCCTAGTTAAACATAACTGTGTGATGTGCCAGTCAATCCTTTAGAAAATCCACTCCTTTCTGGGATTCTGTGGCTATTACAGGAGGTTCTGGCGTTTAAGTGGGCCATTGTGGATAAGCTGCATGACTACCTCTACGGGGTACCCTTCAAATTAAGGACGGACAATAACCCACTGATGTACATTTTGACATCCGCTAAATTGGATGCCACCAGGCACAGGTTGTTGGCTGCTCTGTCCAATTAAAGCTTCACCCTGAAGTATAAGCCAGGGCCTAAGAATATTGGGGCCAATGCTCAGTCCTCAAGGCCGGGGTTGGGGCCCAGGTCTGATGACATAGAATGGGAGGAAATACCGGGTCCCAGGATCCATGCCAAGTGTACTACAGTGGCCATTTTGGACAGAAAAGTGGCCTTCTCCGAGTTACAAGTGTTGGATTCGTTCGGGTGTCAGTCCAATGCGCTCTGTGGCATATTGTTACACAGAGGCACTATCAAGGGCGGGAGGAATATGGAAGGATATCATTGAAGCACAGATGGCTGATTCCGTGTGCGGTCCCCTGCGGCGGGTTGCAGTATAAGAACCCTTACTTAATTAGGGTCCCCTAGATATACAGTGGGTCCCCTTATGAAGGAATGGGACAAATTCCAGTTAGACAACGGGTTGCTATATCGAGTGGTTCCTTACCATAATCATCCAGATAGGAGGCAACGAGTGCTCCCAAGGAAGCTGCAGTATATGGCGTTGAGATCGTTACATGATGACCATGGAAACTTGGGGGCCTATGCTATAAGCCTCACTAAGCCACGTATCGACGCCTTTTCACCAAAAAGGCCGACTGCAATTCAGTAAGCCTTGATAAGTGGCTGATAAAGGCCTTTATCGGCATTTTTGTTCTCCAAAAAAAAATCGCTAGGCGAGCAGCGATAAGGCACTTATGTATGTATGTATGTATGTCTTTATTTGTATAGCGCCATAAAATGTACATAGCGCTTCACAGTAGTAATACATGTCATATAAATAACAAATATAAATAACAGATCATGGGAATAAGTGCTTCAGACATACTGTAAAAGTAACATTAAGGAAGGAGTCCCTGCTCCGAGGAGCTTACAATCTAATTGGTAGGTAGGGAGAACGTACAGAGACAGTAGGAGGGAATACTAGTAAGTGCGTCTGCAGGGGGCCAAGCTTTGTGTCATGTGTCCATGATTATCCAGTGCTACTCATATGCTTCTTTAAGCAGATGTGTCTTAAGGTGGGTCTTAAAGGTGGATAACGAGGGGGCTAGTCGGGTATTGAGGGGAAGGGCATTCCAGAGGTGTGGGGCAGAAAGTGAGAAAGGTTTAAGGCGGGAGAGAGTTTTAGATACAAAGAGGGTAGAAAGAAGACATCCTTGAGAAGAACGCAAGAGTCGTGATGGTGCATAGCGAGAAATTAGGGCTGAGATGTAATGAGGGGCAGAAGAATGTAAAGCTTTAAAAGTGAGCAGTAGAATTGAGTGTGAGATACGCGATTTAATCGGAAGCAAGGAGAGGGATTTCAGCAGGGGAGACGCTGAGACAGATTTAGGAAAGAGTAGAGTGATTCTGGCAGCAGTGTTTAGGATAGATTGTAGGGGAGACAGGTGAGAGGTAGGAAGGCCGGACAGCAGGAGGTTGCAGTAATCGAGACGTGAGAGAATGAGGGCCTGAGTCAGAGTTTTAGCAGTTGAGTAACAGAGGAAAGGGCGTATCTTTGTGATATTGCGGAGGAAAAAGCGACAAGTTTTAGAAACGTTTTGAATATGAGAGGAGAATGAGAGAGAGGAATCAAGTGTGACCCCTAGGCAGCGTGCTTGGGCTACTGGGTGAATGATCGTATTTCCAATAGCAATGTGGAAGGATGTAGTAGGGCCAGGTTTGGGAGGTAGTATAAGGAGCTCTGTTTTTGCCATGTTAAGTTTCAGTCGGCGGATGGCCATCCAGGATGATATTCCAGAGAGGCATTCAGAAACTTTGGTCTGTATAGCAGGTGTAAGGTCAGGGGTTGAAAGGTAAATTTGTGTGTCGTCAGCATAGAGGTGATATTTAAACCCAAAAGATGTGATTAGGTCACCTAGAGAGAGTGTGTAGAGAGAAAAGAGAAGGGGTCCCAGGACAGAGCCCTGGGGTACCCCCACAGAGAGATCAATAGAGGAGGAGAAGGTGTTAGCAAAAGAGACAATGAAGGTATGATGGGAGAGGTAAGAGGAGATCCAGGATAAAGCTTTGTTCCGAATACCAAGAGTATGGAGAATGTGAAGGAGAAGAGGGTGGTCCACGGTGTTGAATGCTACAGAGAGGTTGAGTAATATGAGCAGAGTGTAATGACCTCTGTCTTTGGCAGCGTGGAGGTCGTCAGTTATTTTAGTGAGGGCTGTTTCAGTAGAGTGAGCAGTGCGGAAGCCAGATTGTAGAGGGTCTAGGAGAGAATAGGTGTTGAGAAAGTGTAGCAATCGAGAGAATACAAGACGTTCAAGGAGTTTGGAGGCAAAAGGCAGGAGGGAGACAGGTCGATAGTTAGAAGGACAGGTAGGGTCAAGCTTGCTGTTTTTGAGTAATGGTATAACGGTTGCATGCTTGAAGGATGAAGGAAAGGTACCAGAGTAGAGTGAAGAGTTAAAGATCTGTGTGAGCATAGGGATTATAGAAGGAGCAAGAGGTTTTAGGAGATGGGAGGGAATGGGATCAAGAGGGCAAGTGGTAGAGGGAGAAGAGGAGATCAGCAGTGATACATCCTCCTCCGAGATAGCAGAAAAAGAGTCAAGAAAGACAGGAGGAGAGTTGGGAAGCATTGTGGGATGGGAGGAGGCAACAGATGGGATGTTCTGCCGTATGGACTCCACCTTTTTCTTAAAAAAGTCAGCAAAGTCCTGAGGTGAGATGGAGGAAGAAGAGAAGGCAGCTGAGGGTGGTCTGAGTAGAGAGTCAAAGACAGAAAAGAGACGGCGTGGGTTAGACTTGTGTGTGTTGATTAGTGATGAAAAATAGGTTTGTTTAGCCTGAAAGAGGGCAGAGTTGAAACAGGATAGCATAAATTTGTATTGAATGAAGTCTGCGAGCGTATGAGATTTCCTCCAGAGGCGTTCAGAGGAATGAGTGGAGGAACGCAGCATGCGTGTGTGGGAGTTTAGCCAGGGTCTGGGGTTAGAAGGGCGAGGACGGCAGAGAGAAAGTGGGGCATGAAAATCAAGAGAGGAAGATAAGGCAGAGTTGTAGTTCCTGACCAGGTTGTCAGGGTCTGAAGTAGAACTGAGAGAGGAGAGGGAGGAGCGTAAAGTGGAATCAAGAGCTGGTAGGTTAATAGAGCGCAGGTTTCTGCAAAAACGAGGGCGAGATGGAGATGGAGAGAAGCGAGAGAGGAAAAGGGGAAATGGAGAAGTCGGAGAGAGAGAAGTTTTTAGTGAAAACCAGGTCTAAGTAGTGGCCATCCTTGTGGGTGCTGGCTGCAGTCCACAGTTGAAGACCAAAAGAAGAGGTTAGAGAAAGAAAGCGGGAAGCCCAAGGGAGAGAGGGGTCATCAATGTGGCAATTGAAGTCCCCAAGGAGAAGAACAGGGGAGTCTGAGGAGAGAAAGAAAGAGAGCCAGGATTCAAAGTGAGAGAGAAAGGCAGAAGGGGGATGAGTAGAGGAAGGTGGGCGATAAATGACCGCCACATGGACCAGGAGAGGAGAGAAGATCTGGACTGTGTGAGCCTCGAAGGAGGGAAAAGCAAGAGAGGGGGGAATAGAAACTGTTCTGTAACGGCAGAGAGAGGAGAGCAGGAGCCCCACGCCTCCACCCCTGCCACCAGGGCGTGGAGTGTGGGAGAAGGAAAGGCCACCATAGGAGAGGGCAGACTGAGTGAGCCAGGTCTCAGTTATAGCAAAGAGAAGCAGGGAGTGAGAGAGAAAGTAGTCATGCACAGAGAGGAACTTGTTAGAGAGGGAGCGAGCATTCCAAAGGGCACAGGAGAAAGGGAGAGAGGAGGGAGGGTGGCAGGGGATGGGTATGAGGTTAGAGGGGTTGACACCAGAAGGAGTAGAAGTTGCATGTGGAAGGCGAGGACGAGAGCAAGTAGAAATAAGGCAGGGACCAGGATTGGGAGAGATATCCCCAGAAGCAAGGAGGAGAAGCATGGACAGAAAGAGAATGTGTGAGGATGATTTGTAGGTGTGTGTTTTAGTGCAGGCGGCATAACTGTGTGGTGACAGAGGGCGCAGGTAAGAGAGGAGTTCATGTGAACTGAGAAGTGGTGAAGTAAGGAGAGATGGCGAAATATGAATAGAGTTAGAGACATGATGAGGCTGGTGGAAGGAAGTGCATAATTTGAAAATAAGTGAGGTTACAGTAAATATAAAAAGTAAAGGTGGCATCACAGCAATAGTAATGTGTTGAGATGTGCAGTGTGGGATGATAACCTCCTTTCCAGCGTAGTTCAAATGCAGGAATCAGAAGCAGTAAATTGTGTCCACTTTTTCCACTTCTTTTTGAACTTCCTTTTTTAAACTTCCATACTACTTTAAAGATTTCTACTTAAAAGCATTTCTGCTTAAGAGCAAAGGCTGCAAGCAGCAATGGCTGTTATAAGTTTATTTATATACTTATCAGTAGGTTCTCACATTCGTGCAATTCTAGTAGCCTTGAGTAATATCAGGGCTAATCGAGGCTCTAGA
Organism: Ascaphus truei; assembly: GCF_040206685.1. Classification (NCBI taxonomy): domain Eukaryota; kingdom Metazoa; phylum Chordata; class Amphibia; order Anura; family Ascaphidae; genus Ascaphus; species Ascaphus truei. The sequence goes on from NC_134485.1 coordinate 311,669,493, forward strand.
ATGGCGATTTCCTCTCAAAATCCTCCCGCCAGGAAAAGATGGCGTGAAGGTGGTGAGAACCTACCGATAAGGCGGCGATAATCCTGCATCAGAGTCATGCCAGGAGTCTCTGGATGCCCCCGGCATGAATCCCATACAATAAAAATGCATTTACGGGCAACTTCATCACCTTAGCGGCTAACTGCTATGACAATGAAGGGGTTAGGTATCACTGCCATGTTTATTGTGGGTAGCGGGCGTGGGTGAAGGTGGTATTTGGCCCTTGGTGGGTGTTTAGGCTTTGCGTGAGGTTGCGAGTGGAGTTAACCCCTTCATTACCTTAGCGGTTAATTGCTCTAAGGTAATGAAGGGGATAACCCCTGCCGCTACCAACCCGGTAGGTATAAACACCCACCAAGGGCCAAAGGCCAAGTTGATCCATCCTCGCTACCCACAATAAATATTTTAAAACACAACAACCCTACTACCACCTCCTCTACCCCCAACAACAAATGCCCACCCCCCAACACATACAGTTAAGTAATGGGCAAAATTACTATTATCCAGATATGGATAATAGTACATTTGCCCATTATAAAATCAAACATTAGCAAGCCAGAATTAATAATGTAAATAAAACGTTCAACGTACCCCTGCCATCATGAAGGGCATCCTCATCAGTATACTGCAGGTCCATGTCCTCCAATGCCAGCAAGAACACAAGAAAAAATACAATCTAATGGCCTCTAACCCCTTAATCACCTTAGCGGTTAATAACCGCTATAGTCATTACGAGGTTAACCCCTGTCCCCCGTTATCTACCCAGGAGTCCTAACCACCCACCCCGGCCCCACTATACCCACCCTTTACCCATTGATTGGCACAGTGGTATATCCTACCCATATAATATGGGCATGATAAGCCACTATATCTCTCAATGGTCAACCTTATAAAAATAATTAAGGCCAAAAATACACAATAATCAAAGAAATACACAAGCACCTAAACATCACAACAATAAAATAACTAAAAAGCCTCAACTACCCATCAATTACATGCATCAATCACTAAAATAGTAACATTTGACTCTAACCAGCCATGTTTACTGCAGTTGGAGTGAAGTTGCAGCAGGATGCCGGGAGATGCCGCCGCACACACCGCCAAGTAAGGGAATTTTTTATTTCTATTTTTCTTCGGGTTGGCCATCAGTTGAAGGTAGCAACTCGGGTGTAAGGTGGCCTATAGCTTGGGCAACCCCCTTATCAGTGCTCCATTGTGACCAAGAATCAGTGATTGCTTTAGCAGAGATTGCCTTCACTCGTCGGGACCACGTGTTGCTGTGGCCTGGTGTGAGGAGAGTGTAGTCGGGGCCCTGCACCACAGGACAAAGAGTCTGTCTCTGAAGGAGTCAGACCACCATTGCCTGAGCTACAAAAATGTACCCAACAGTATCACAGTACTATAGGGGGTAGCGCTACCTTGAACATTCTCCTTGGTATTACCGGTACCAAATTGTGGGCTGCACATGCAGGTTATTCTGCGGGGAAAGGGAATAAGAGTTAGCACGTTACATCTCCAGGGACGGAGACAGTGGGACACAGTACTATGTGCCACACCAATGATTTTCATGTTATTACTGTTACGATGTGTGTTGTATTTACTGTTTTGTTCCTGTTGGTAAAGTATATGCTTATTTACACTGTTGCTCGTGAGTGATTATTCAGTAACTGTAGTTCCTGTGTGGGATTAACTCTGCCTCTGGCGGTCCCCTGCAGGTGGAGGTGCTGCCAATCATACCTCAAGCTCCCACTCAGCGGAGTCTCAGGCTCCAAATAGTACCAACAGGTGAGCACCAAGGACATCTCCTACTGTTGATATCACGATCAGCGGGATAGGGGTGTTAATTTAAATGGCGAATGACGTTTGGCCACAGACAGACCCTGTGCAGCAGCTGATCCGCCACTGGAATCCCCACCACCGGCTGCTTCTAGGGTAAGTTTTATTACTGTTTAGGGTATTGAGTTAACATAAGAGGTTTTAGTGCTTTGGTTAGGGGGCTCATTTGAGGGGTTTTACTGGTTAGAGTAGGTTGTTAATTTAAGAGTTTAAGCAATTAGGGTAGGGGGTTAATTTAAGGGGCATTAGCAGTTAGGGTTTTTTAGAGTAAGATTTTAGCGTAGGGTTTTTAGGGTAAGGGCTTAGGGTGGGGGAGTTTAGGCACTTACTTTAGTGGTGAAGTGGTCAGCAGGAGGTTCCAGCGGTTGGCAAAGCGTCGATTGTCATGTGGTCGCAGCAAAATGGCCGCGATCAAACGGCAGAGACCGCTGTTTTCATGCCCTGCAGTCTTCTGTTAATTTGCAATTATTAGGTTCATGAGGAAGCATCCTGATCTTTTTCTAAATATTCCTATCAGATTAATATTTGCAGGTTACATGTGGAGTGTCTCTTGTATGTGTGTATATATATATATATATATATATATATATATATATATATATATATATATATATATGGAAAGAAGAAAGAAAAAAACAGGCGCACACCTAGTGCATTAAAGTATAACAATAGATTTATGGAACATTAAAAACAGACAAATGCCCACTCACAAGAAAAACGATAATATAGTGCAGTTATGAGATTGGCTCTCATATGCCAGTGGTAGCGTCTGGATCAGCAGTAGTGTCTTTTCCTAACACATGGCGCCGGCACGGCGTGGTCTCCTTCACCGGAAGTGACGTCCACCCGATCTAGTGCCCCGCACAAGGAAATCCCACCGGGAAACAAGGTCCTCGTCCGCCTGCCTTTGATCACCGCAACACCAGGGGAAACAAGGATGTATTCGCTCCTCTGTTTGGCTTAGCCGCTCCCAACTTGCATCAGTCTTTCTTGGTTGGAAAGTGTCTGCTCTGCATTAGCCACGCCCTACGCGTTTCGTCATGTGATATGACTTCATCAGGGGATACCCATTGGTTGTGACCTCCCGATATTTATAGCAGGGTGAATTTGCATACATAATTACAAATTTAATTAAAACATTAATTGTATGTGTTAAACCCTTCCATGAATTTAAATTTTCATGTTGCAATAGTTGCAATGGAAGGGTTATGGGGACATCACTGAATTTGCGGAGAAATGGGTAACAACTCATATTAAATAATTATAAATATATATTAAATTTGTATTTCAATTAGTATAACTTTTGGGACAATAGACAAAAAATATTTTATATTTATATGAAAAACAACATTTGTTAGTAGACTAATAGACATATTTGAATTCAAATGTGAAATAGATGCATTCTATAAATGTGTAAAAAAGGAAATATCAAGATTTGGAGTACCTGTTAGCAATAAATGTTCAATACCCTATTACACCTTAACAACACAGATCAGCAATACTTTGCTGCACACTAGATTCACCCGATTTAGGGTAATAACTATATACCTGTTGTTAGTCCATAAATGATACATAATATCATAGATAGCAACTGGAATCAGAGGTACAGCAAAAGTTGTTGTTTAGCAAGGACAGAAGAAGAACCAACACGACATGTAGATGAGATGTGTACTAAATATATGTGTGAAAATAAAAAAAGGGGGAATATGTATGTGTTATTGAATATGTATGGTGATAGTGTGAATAAACCTATGTATACAAATTGACTAAAGTGACTCTAATGAAATTATGAGTGGGTGCAATAGTTGATGATAATATTAATATTAATAATGTTGTAAATAATGTAAATAATGTGATTAATAGAATAGGACCAGCCACGGACTTGAACAGACACACCCGCAGTTTGATGCAATATAGCCCATATTGGGATCGTGTATAACATAGCTTCCAGAGATAGTGTGGGATAATAAACTTAAAGACCTGACATGTCACCATAGTTCAGAGGGAGTGCTATAAAGCACTCAAACCAGACCTCCGAAGGATCACCCACCTTGAGTGATCACACTATGGTGCTAGTGTCAATGTGGTCATTGTGTCCCCTTGGGTGCAGCGTATCCAAAATATACATCCAATAGGTCTCCCTCATACACAATCTCTTGAAGCGGTCCCCACCCATAAAGGTAGGAGGGATATATTCAATACCCATAACTCGTAGGGACCTTGGATCTTTTGAATGTTCGTTGCAGTAATGGCGGGAGAGGTTATGTGTTAGGCACCCATTTATTATGTTTCTTCGGTGCTCTAGAAACCTCGTGCTTAAGGCTCTTGATGTGCGGCCTACATATTGTAGACCGCACTCACATGACTCCTTAAGCACGAGGTTTCTAGAGCACCGAAGAAACATAATAAATGGGTGCCTAACACATAACCTCTCCCGCCATTACTGCAACGAACATTCAAAAGATCCAAGGTCCCTACGAGTTATGGGTATTGAATATATCCCTCCTACCTTTATGGGTGGGGACCGCTTCAAGAGATTGTGTATGAGGGAGACCTATTGGATGTATATTTTGGATACGCTGCACCCAAGGGGACACAATGACCACATTGACACTAGCACCATAGTGTGATCACTCAAGGTGGGTGATCCTTCGGAGGTCTGGTTTGAGTGCTTTATAGCACTCCCTCTGAACTATGGTGACATGTCAGGTCTTTAAGTTTATTATCCCACACTATCTCTGGAAGCTATGTTATACACGATCCCAATATGGGCTATATTGCATCAAACTGCGGGTGTGTCTGTTCAAGTCCGTGGCTGGTCCTATTCTATTAATCACATTATTTACATTATTTACAACATTATTAATATTAATATTATCATCAACTATTGCACCCACTCATAATTTCATTAGAGTCACTTTAGTCAATTTGTATACATAGGTTTATTCACACTATCACCATACATATTCAATAACACATACATATTCCCCCTTTTTTTATTTTCACACATATATTTAGTACACATCTCATCTACATGTCGTGTTGGTTCTTCTTCTGTCCTTGCTAAACAACAACTTTTGCTGTACCTCTGATTCCAGTTGCTATCTATGATATTATGTATCATTTATGGACTAACAACAGGTATATAGTTATTACCCTAAATCGGGTGAATCTAGTGGGCAGCAAAGTATTGCTGATCTGTGTTGTTAAGGTGTAATAGGGTATTGAACATTTATTGCTAACAGGTACTCCAAATCTTGATATTTCCTTTTTTACACATTTATAGAATGCATCTATTTCACGTTTGAATTCAAATATGTCTATTACTCTACTAACAAATGTTGTTTTTCATATAAATATAAAATATTTTTTGTCTATTGTCCCAAAAGTTATACTAATTGAAATACAAATTTAATATATATTTATAATTATTTAATATGAGTTGTTACCCATTTCTCCGCAAATTCAGTGATGTCCCCATAACCCTTCCATTGCAACTATTGCAACATGAAAATTTAAATTCATGGAAGGGTTTAACACATACAATTAATGTTTTAATTAAATTTGTAATTATGTATGCAAATTCACCCTGCTATAAATATCGGGAGGTCACAACCAATGGGTATCCCCTGATGAAGTCATATCACATGACGAAACGCGTAGGGCGTGGCTAATGCAGAGCAGACACTTTCCAACCAAGAAAGACTGATGCAAGTTGGGAGCGGCTAAGCCAAACAGAGGAGCGAATACATCCTTGTTTCCCCTGGTGTTGCGGTGATCAAAGGCAGGCGGACGAGGACCTTGTTTCCCGGTGGGATTTCCTTGTGCGGGGCACTAGATCGGGTGGACGTCACTTCCGGTGAAGGAGACCACGCCGTGCCGGCGCCATGTGTTAGGAAAAGACACTACTGCTGATCCAGACGCTACCACTGGCATATGAGAGCCAATCTCATAACTGCACTATATTATCGTTTTTCTTGTGAGTGGGCATTTGTCTGTTTTTAATGTTCCATAAATCTATTGTTATACTTTAATGCACTAGGTGTGCGCCTGTTTTTTTCTTTCTTCTTTCCATAGGTATTCCTAGGGAGTTGTGATCCCTTTCAAACGGGCTGCCTTATACCTGGATGCATTCACTTGGAACGGGACTTTATGTTTTTTAAAGGTTTTTTTAATAGTTTGGTATCATTTCATTGAAACACTATTTTTAAATTAAAATTTATTTGTATGCATTTTTTATAATTAAATTTAATTATTGTCATATATGTATTATCTTATAATAACATAGGTTCTATTTTTTATTAATTTTATCCCTCTTGGCCACCCCATAGGTTGTTACACCAGAATAGCTAACCTACCCACAGTTAGGCAGGTTGTTATATTAGGCGCTCCTTTATATTTCTGTTTGTATATATATATATATATATATATATATATATAGCACTACGTTTAACCCTCCTTCAAAATAACTGGTACACAACTTTTGTTATTCATATTATAATATTATTATTAATAAATATTAATATACTGCTATATCATTTGTATAATAGAAACAGAAATAGTATAGTGGCCCAGTAAGGCACCACACCGGTCCAGGGAGTGGACAGGACACACACAGACAGGGGTCAGTCCAATCAGTATGTGTTTGACTTATAGTCCTAAAGCAGTTGCCCTAGTCAACGCACAACTCAACTCTAGTTTCATCTCTACTTGAGGCTGCAACCTATTTATATACTTCTCCCATAATAATTACGTTTGCGGATTCGGATTCCCTTTGCCGATTTAGATTCTACATACAGTACAATATGTCAGACGAATTTTCAGTGATTATGAAAAACAAAACAAATGTGTCTTACTGAGACTCACACGCGAAATTCCGTTGCTGAAAGCAACTGGCCAATTCATGGGCCGTTCAGATTTCTGCAAACATTTTGACCATCTCTTCTTCAGTTAACAGAGCTACAGTACTAGAATTCAAGCGCATTTGAGCCATTGTCATACAGCTCAGATTTGAGAGCCACAATTAAACCGCTTCTAAAAAAGCATTCTCGTATACCGAGGGACTTTAACCCAGCCAGGGCATTATTGGCCAGTAATGCCCTGTTCTGAGTTGATTATTACTATTATAGGCTTTTTTCATAAAATTGACACTTTTGTATAGATGTATCAATCAGAACTACGCTGATGCACCGGTGTAGGAAAAATAAGTAAAGTAGCAAATGAGAGGGGAGAAAGGTGAGGGGGTGGGAGAAGAGAGAGAGGTGAGGGAGGCAGGGAAAGAAGAGAGAGGGGTGAAGGGGTGAGAGGAAACAGAGAGAGAGAGGAGGGGGTGAGAGGAGAGAGAGATGAGGGGGTGAGAGGAGAGAGAGATGATGGGGTGAGAGGAGAGAGAGATGATGGGGTGAGAGGAGAGAGAGGTGAGGGGAGGATTAGAGAGAGGTGGGAGGAAAAGAGATAGGTGAGGGGGAGATAGGTGGAGGAGGGGGGGGAGAGGTGGGGAGGAGAGGGTGAAGGGTGGAGTGAGAGCAAGGTGAGGGGGTTTGGGGGGAGAGAGTGAGGTGAGATGGTTGGGGGAAGAAAGTGAGATGAGGTGAGGGGGGAGGCGGGGAGGAGAGAGAGGGGAGGCGGGGAGGAGAGAGGGGAGGCAGGGAGGAGAGAGAGGGGAGGGGGGGAGGAGAGAGAGGGGAGGGGGGGAGGAGAGAGAGGGGAGGGGGGGAGGAGAGAGGTGAGGGGGAGAAGAGAGAGAGGTGAGGGGGAGAAGAGAGAGAGGTGAGGGGGAGAAGAGAGAGAGGTGAGGGGGAGAAGAGAGAGAGGTGAGGGGGAGAAGAGAGAGAGGTGAGGGGGAGAAGAGAGAGAGGTGAGGGTGAGAAGAAAGAGAGGTGAGGGGGAGAAGAGAGAGAGGTGAGGGGAGAAGAGAGAGAGGTGAGGGGAAGAAGAGAGAGAGGTGAGGGGGAGAAGAGAGAGAGTTGAGGGGAGAAGAGAGAGAAGTGAGGTGGGGAGAGAGGTGAGGGGGGAGAAGAGAGAGGGGGAGAAGGGAGAGGTGAGGGTAGAGGGGGAGGAAGTGAGGGGGGAAATGGATGAGGGGGAGAAGTGGGGGTATGGGTGGGAGCGGAGGGGAAAAGAGGGAGGGGAGTGGTGGGTGAAGGGGATATGGAGAAGAGAAGTGGGGGACAGTGATTTTAACTACAAACTAAATAAAAGTCAAATAAAAATTACCTTAGCAGAAGCTATACAAGTTGTGGAAGAAACATTACTTTTTGCAGTAACAAAGTCACTAGTTAGGACCCCCTAGCTTCTGACAGCACTAGCAGCTGTGTGAGAGAGCCTGCATATGCTGCCATGCTGTGTGTGAGGAGAGAAACTGAGGTGCAGCTGGAGCTTGGACAGGAGAGGTATTTACTGTTAACAGTTTAAAATGTGGCAGTTTTTTTATTTCAAATTGTCAGCGCCCCCCCCCCCCCCCCCTGCATCTCTGAAAGGTGAACTGGCAAGTTGCCAAAATTTCCGGCCACTACTGAATGAATAATGTCTGGAATTCTAACTAATCAAAGAGTAGGGATTTCAGTAATGCCTGGAATTTTACTGCTTTAGCCTATGATATCTATCAAAAGTCTAAAAATATATATATATAAAAACTGAACAGTACACTCCTCAGTAAAGGAGAAATGGCTCCTGATTAGGGATGGGTAAAATATTTTGTTTTATGAATTTGTTTTGTTTTTGGAGAGACTTTCAATTGAGCAGTGTAGATAGATGGATGGATGGATAGATGATGGATAGATGATGGATAGATGATGGATAGATGATGGATAGATGATGGATAGATGATGGATAGATGATGGATAGATGGATAGATAGATAGATGGATAGATAGATGGATAGATAGATGGATAGATGATGGAAAGATGGATAGATGGATGGATAGACGGATGAATGGATGGATGGATGGATGGATGGATAGATGGATAGATAGATGGATAGATGATGGAAAGATGGATAGATGGATGGATAGATGGATGGATGGATAGATGGATAGATAGATAGATAGATAGATAGATAGATAGATAGATAGATAGATAGATAGATAGATAGATGAAAAGATGGATAGATAGATAGATCTCCTCAAACCTCACTCCTGATAAATTATGAAAACATGCCTGTGCTTAAAAAATGAACCTGAGGTACCGTGGGAGATATGCTAAGGGGTTTGCAAAGTATATTTCAATGAGTCAAATCCCACACTTACTAAATAATTTCCATACCAACTATATAGAGTTGATAAGCCTAAGGCACCTAATGACTGGAATGGCGTATTTATATTAGACCCAACAGCACTAGAACCCACAACCATTGCTTTTCTAGGCAGCAGCTCTACCAGTGTGTGCTTAACCAGCTAATCTGTAGCATTACTATCACATCATATGTTTGATTTGGGCTGCTCCTCACTGCTCCTCACTGCGCTTCACTTCTCCTCACTGCTCACACGTGTAGCTAAATAAAACTCTACATACAGCAGAAAGTTATCCTGCTGGCTTCTTACAGCACAAAAAGTGCTATTGGGTTGACAAACATAAAGCACCTTATAAGGAATGGGATATCGTGTCAGACTTTGAACCCACACAACCTTTGTTATTCAGGACAATAGCTGGATCAGTGTGAGCTAAACCAGCTGATGGCTATCGCCACTGTCACAGCATACACTACTTTTGACCTATGCTTCATATTGGGTGTTCAATATACCTATACAAAGTAATTTACCCTCTCCTGGGATAGAGAAGCATATCTAATAAGCAGTCTTTTGCCATGAGACAGATTTTAACAATCCAGCCATGGATTTGTTGATCAGTATGGAATCAGAGTTTGGATTCTTAAAAATCTGGCCGTATTGTATCCAATGGTGGATTAGGATTAATCTGATCTGCAGACGGATTTTGGAGGGGGGGGACGGATTTTGTCTAAAATATCAGCAAAAATCCGGTGAAATGGATTTGGAGCAATTCGCCCATCTCTACTCCTGATGATAAGTTTTACTACTGGGAACACATCAGTTACAGTAATTGGTGTCAACATGATTCCTTAATTCATTGTACTCAATCTACAGAAATCCTGGATTTGGAGTTGAACATCTACAGTATTTCCTCCATAATAATACACCAGATATTCCCATAATGACCCTTTGCTGTGCCCTGTAATGAGAGGTTTACTTATAATTGCCTCATAAAAGAAAGAAGCTAAGAACCAGCTCATACTGTAGATTCCTTGATCATAAAATCTTATGATTTAAAGATCTTCTCTAAAAAAAAATCCCTGTTTATGGAGCGTCTCAAATTATTTAGTAAGACCAGAGTTGAACGTAACTTAACATTAAAAGGGAAAATAGAAAAATCTCTATTTTGAACAAAGCAAAAGTATAATAACAATGGCAATACCTCCAAATTAAGGGCATATTTTCAAAAGAACAGGGTTCACTCAACCTCTCTCTCTGATTTCCAGATCATATTTGATCCTTGTGCAATCACTCAAGAATTGTCCTTCCTCTATACTGCACTTTACAATATTCCTATCTGGAGAACATCCACAAGCAGCTCACTCTCACAAATTAAAAAATAGAATATTTATAAACAGCCCCATATACATAAATTTACTACAGATTCGACATAATTTTCATTTTATTGTTCAAAAAGCATGAATACACAGCACAATATTTGGTGGGTCTAAGCCCCTTTTTGAAACTTCTTCCAGCTACTTCCAGCTGATGATCTTCACCTGATCTCCCGGTCTTGAGGTCAATGATTCAGAACATTGATATGGTACTAACAGGGATTAACAAATCCTAATTTACAGCTAGTATCGTCTCTCTCCTCCTCACCCCCCCCCCCCCATTTTTTTCTGTTCATTATCTTCTGGGGTAATTTTAACTGTAAGTTTCCTCTTATCACTTTATGTGTCATATTGTTTTCTCGATGTTTGCTCTTTCCCTTCTCTTTGCCTCATTCTGATTTTTGTGCCACTTCATTAGAGGTGTCGACTTCACAAATGTGAGTTGGAATGAAGACACAAATTAGAGCCATGCATAAAATATATATAAAAAATCAATAAGCACTATATTAGACCCAAAGCAATACAATTACATTGAGGGTACTAAATAAATATACATACTCCTACTGACAAGAGTATATTAAAAGAGATTACTAGCACCACATTCCTTATCCAAAATGCAATACAAAGAACTGTAGCAACCAAAGACATAATTTGCGAATTATTTACAAATCTAATTGGCCACTAGCCACGTGAAAATATTTTTTTTTATACTGAATTACAAATTGCTTTACATTAGGGGCCTTAATATTGGGGGTGTTTGTTATCCAAATGTTTTCATTACAATTTCCCCACCCTTCCCTTGTCAGTGGGTCAATAAACATAAGTGGCGGGTGTGACGGTGAAGGGGTACCCAGGCCATTAATAAAGGTATTTGGCCCGGCTGGGTGCACCTGAGCCAGATTGGGAATTGTAGAGTGTCAGCTCTACAACACAGCAAGGGTGGTAAAAGTGTAAATGTATTCAAAATGCCTGTGTCTCTCTCCCCATTGATAAGGGGACAAGAGTAATGCTATGTATCAGCTGTATAAGCCAGGTAACAGGGTTCCCCTGAGTCATATTATAAATGTGAAGTGTCAGCTCTGCAGCCCACTGCTGGCTACAAGCCTGTAATGCATTAGAATTGTCTGTGTGTGTCCTGCTAGGAATAAGGGGACCACACGTATTATCCTAAGCTACATTGTATGAGTGCGGTCACAGTTATGGATTAGTTCCGAGTGTTGCAACCACAATTACCACATCATTATACTAAATTACATTGTATGAGTGCAGTCATAGTTATGGATTAGTTCCGAGTGTTGCAACCACAATTACCACATCGTTCTACTAAGTTACATTGTATGAGTGCAGTCGCGGTTATCTATTAGTCCCGAGTATTGCAACAATGTCTCACTGCCAAACCGCAAAGCGGAAAAAGGGTTTTAAACTCCGGCCACTTTTTCACACAGCATAGATGCAGGGAGCTAATTTAGGTTAGGAGTATGCCAGCGCTGTGAAATTTGGTGTGAATGCTGCTAGGGTCCAAACAGTAAAGCAGTTATGTTTTCCTTGTTATTAACTTTTATAAAAAGTAGTGAATGAAAGTCCCCATCTTTTGGTGTATAAGAGCAAGGGCATTTACATTCAAGTGGGCGGAGCAGCGGAAACATTTGGTTCACAAGTATAGTGATTCCCAGAGGTATGGCCAGCCATTGCAGCCAGGGAGTCATGCATAAACTTAAGTCAGGACTTCTAAGATATCACACTGAGTTGGCTCCAGAATGTCTAGGAAAGTCCGGACTTAAAAAGGTACAGACACTTTAAAGTATTATAGAAGGGAAGTCAATATAAACAGCTTTTCCTGCCAGATGTCCGAGGACCGGCAGCCAACAAGTCGCCAGGGAAGTGGGCTTGGTTAGGTAGGCTAAGCGGCTCAGGTGCGAATTTGGCGCATGACCGTAGCATACCATGAAACCTCTGCCCGGCTCCATGAAGTATGGGCAAACCTTGCCAATAGGTGGGATGCATTGTTCCCACGCAGGGATTGGCTGCACATTATACCAATATGACTTTGATGCTTTTAAAAGTCCATGCTGCCAATCGGGCAGTGGTTCCATCATGTAAAGAGATTCAACTAAGATACATCTTGCGCTACAAAACTATTCCATCATAACTAAGATTTGTACCCCGCTTCAAGAGTTCGTTAGAACTAAGGATTTGCGAACGAATCCTGCAAGGGCAGAACGAAAGGAATACCTTCTGTGGAGTATGAGTGGTTGCAGGCAGTGCCACTTGCCAAAGACTGTTTCACGGCTCTATTTGCACATTAACCCCGCTCCTGGAAATTGGTGCCTAGACTCTGTATTTCAGTGAAGCTCGTTCCGGAAACATTTTATTTAGTTTTGCCCCATTCCAGTAAGTGTTTATTCGTGTTATTTTGTATATCAAGCTGTGTGTGTTTCCCGTGTCAATAAATCACAATTTATTTTATCTCACATTTTGCTCAATCAAAGGATCTGGGTATTTTTGTGCTAAAAGCATTGGTCTCCCGTGTCAGCGGGTATATAGGGAGTTTTGCCTGTGCAGACATTTGTTGAAAACCCAGTAACATCTGACAACAGAGAAACTCGAGGAAATCAAACCCCTAAAATGTTTTAGCTTGCCATGTTTTCAAACTACTACAACTTTAAAAATACAAACAGTATGGGTGCCAAAAAAGGATGACCTAAAATATTTACACAAAACTTTTATTGCCACAAGATCCAGCAAAATGGCAAAATTGCAGCCCAGCAACTTTTAAATTGTTTTTTTTTTCTTCTTTTTATTGTGTTTTGAAAGAAAAGTAATAGAAATTAATCGAACATGCAATGCTCATTGACTTTAAGCATTACGTGAATTTTTTCATCCAGCCAAAAAGGGTGAAAATCAGCAAGTTCGGTAAATCGTACTAAATGTTTGTACATCTCTACTGAAGAATACAGTCTTTTAATAGTAATTCCTATATGGGGTTTACCACACATTTAACTCAGTCTGCAATTAACCCTTAGGATCCCTTATGACGTTCAGGGAATGTAAGGGTATTTTTGCTCATTTTCTAGGAGGGGTGAGGGGATTGTGTGCGCGTCTTCAGCCAGTCAGCCAATGCTGACTTTATTTGTATTTAAATATATTATGATTATTAAAGAATACATATTTGTATATTTTATACCATAGTGGAATAGGAAAAAGTGTACATTTAAACAATGCTACTGTACAATCAACTTCAAAGTGTGTTAAAAAAATAAGTCAGTAACTTGACATTTTGGGGGACATGTTACAGTATGTAGCACATATCTCCCCAATATCAGGCATCAGTCAACCTTACATTTAAGATGCTCTGCCACAAATCAACTAATTCCAAGACATTTTCCAAAAAGACACACAAGACAAAAGTGATGGGAATTAAGGTGTTCTAAGGCTTAATGCCCTTTAGTAATTCTGAGCCTAACGTCTCAATGGATATCAAAACCCACCTTCATTGACTTGCCATGTAAGATAAACGCTAGTTTTCTCACAGTACAGCTACACACACACACTTATAAATCCTTTATTTTGTTCTGACATTAATTTCTTAAGTTGTTGAATTTCTGTAAGCCAATTTGGGATATATAATATGTTTCACGTAACTTAGCTGTTTCTAAATGATCTAAACATATTGATTTTCTGTTGACTAGATGTGCTATGTGTATTTACTACTGTAAATGATATGAACATTGCTTGTCTTTTATAAATTATCAAAGAATAACCTGTAGCCTTAATACCCTCAGGAACAATATAATTGTAGCATGCTTGTAAGATTTTCAGATGATGTATACAGATGACACTTCATCAGTGTCTTGTTATAGAGCCCATCGAACCACTTAGTAGAAAGAAATGAAAGAATGATTAAATAAATCTAACAGTATATCCCAGTAGAAATCCATGGAACACTCAGATTGTGGTATCGTTTTACTAAAATGTACAGACATTTATTCTTTGCCTGCTTCAGGTTTTCTACTTGTCAGTGAATTTTAACCATTACATGTCAGTAACGTCTCAAAAGCATGTCATAAAACAAAAATCAATTTTTCCAGCTTTTTATATTTCACACAAGTAACCTTCATATATTTGTAATTTAATATCATGCTATTTATTATTTCTGAAAACATTCGATTATGCTGAAATAGTAAATTAACTAAGAAAAATAAATCTATTCTTCTTGATAATTTTTGTTATGGACTAGCTGTGATTATTATTCACAAAAATGTACAGAACTTTAAAGATTACCATTTGCACCATAACATTTTGCTCTCCTTTGATTAAGATATTGAATAGTGCCCCAAAAAAAGGCATTATTTTTATACTGCAATACATCAGTTTGTCGATTTAAAAATAACGCACTTTTATGGAGTCCGGTAAAAATATGAGATCTGTCAAATATAGTCATAATACCGCATTTATCATGCCATACATCATGTTCTGATATTTATTGGAACCTGATTAACGTAATAAATGAAGCACTTTCTTTATCACCAACTCCAGCCTTGCGTTATCCCTATGTTGCCTATTATTATAATTGCCAATATATTACCTAAAATGTACACAGGAAAGATAACCTAATCCAACCTGAAATATTGCTTTAAATACATTACAGTAAATATGAATCCCTTAGTAGCTCAAAGGGTTGGCTACCTTTGGGGCTAGTTATGCATTGCCATGCAATACTTTTCTAACATTTAAGGCAATCACATGGTTAAGCTCTAGAATCCCCCCACCCCCAAGAGCCCTCAACACCCACTCAATCACTTACCCTCTCCCCCTACTTTCACACCCACTACCGAGCAACTCCAACACCCCCTTCTGACAATGGGCACAAACAAATGTACAGATCGGTGGTGTAACAATATTATTCTTTATATAAGAAATTGTAGAAAAATAACAATTATATTTGGTGGTTTTGCGGGAAGCAGAGGGTCCCTGGAGCTACTGTAATATTAATGTGGTTCAGCTCCTGAGACCCACTGCTTCAATCCAATGTTATTAAAATTAAAGCAGTGCGTCGCCTGTGAGAGGTGGGCAGAGAGCATGACTGATTCTGTCTACTCTCACTGTGCATCTTTTTCCGATTGATACGGCCCGGTATGATTCACACAACGGGAGTCCTATTCAAAAGCAGGGACACCTGCTGTGTTAATTCTGATGGTCAATTCCCTCCCTGCTCGGAACTTGGCTGTGAACTGTACACGTTTGGTCCGCAGTTCAGCAGCACATGTGCTGGGGCAGGTTGGAGATACAACTGTGACAAAAAAAGGAGGCGGGGAGTGAAGGATGGACTGGGCGCTTCCCAAGTGGTAATAATTAAATAGTGTTACAAGTGAAACACATGAAGTGTGGCATACACTAATAAACCTTACACCAAACGGTGAATAATTAATAAAGTGTGCATAAAGCAGCTCAACTTCCTCTGGTGGGACAGTTCCAAGTCCCAGGATATGGAGTTTTCTTTGCTTGGAGGTGAGGAGGAGCGCAAGATGATTCAGTGGTATATGTAAAAGAAAATAAACATATATAGTGCAGACTGTATTAACTGATAATGTTCCCTGTAGTCTGTAAGAATAGAACTCACAAAATACGTTGTATGATATCACATGTCAGAGATCCATGTCTCTCTGACTGGAGCCTTTTCAGCCGCAAATGCCAAGGATATCCCTCAATAGGTGAATATGGTGTATATGTAACAAAGGAGAAACCACAATAGTGCATACTATTCGAACCAGGTATATTAAAAGATCATCACGAGTAATATAAACTCACATTTTCCATAAATAATAAGGTGGGGGAGAGAACCGCCGATAGATCTAAAGGACACCGTAGCAAGCAGCTTGCCAGCGTCTCACTTGCTCCTCACTGCGGGCTTCCGCGTGCGTCACTGCCGTCGCGTCACTTCCGCTATCGTGTCACAGCTGACAAATCCTGACGAAGCAATTAGCGAAATGCGTAGAGTTGAAGCAGTGAACCTATGATCTGAGGGACTGGCAAGATCAGAGCTGGTACCAGACACAGATTGAACTTCCGCCCTCAGCTGTGATGCGATAGCGGAAGTGACGAGACGGCAGTGACGCACGCGGAAGCCCGCAGTGAGGAGCAAGTGAGACGCTGGCAAGCTGCTTGCTACCGGGTCCTTCAGATCTATCGGCGGTTCTCTCCCCCACCTTATTATTTATGGAAAATGTGAGTTTATATTACTCGTGATGATCTTTTAATACGTCACTGAGGAAGCATTTAGCGAAACGCGTCTGACTTTTGGGCATCACAGGCCACCGTACAGAGGAGTGAAGGCATTTTTCCAGTCTGTCCAGCACCACGACCGGAGCGCATGCGCGTGTGCGGAAGACGGGAGCTGTAGAAAGGAGAAAGACAAACGGGAGGAAGTCCGGTCTGTGCACGAATTCCGGGAGTTCCCCCCTGCTGTTAAACCGTATCCTTACACACCATCTTATCAGCTGGAATGGAAGCCACAAGAAACCACCAATCTTTTGGAAGGACGCTCTGTGGAGTCTGGAGACACCTCCTCTTCATGCCAATAAATATTGGCCGCTTGTGAGTTTTTAATCTCTATTTTAATTGTTGTTAATAAACAGTGTTACACTATGTTTCCCTTCTTCTCCCTATTTTGAGGAACCATCAAGAGGCCCCCTCTCCCCCCCCATCCCTAGTTGAAGATCTGTTGATTAATACACATCCAGAGCCCTCTCAACTACCACAGAAGACCTCATATCCCCATGTAAGTGTGGTTAAATATACAGCTATATATTTGTTACCACACTCCTGGTACTCCTGATTGTGTCCCCTCACCCCCTTTCCCTTATTTTACATGTATTCCTGAGCCACAAGTGGAGACAAGCGCCGGAAGATCCATCCCGTTCCCAAAGACTGTTCAATATAGAGGTTTGTGAATCACCTCTATAGAGACTCTGGCAGCAGGTTACACTTTGTGTTGGACTATAGTCTTATACCTACTATACAAGTTTGGCGCAACTATTTCCCCCTTTTTTCCGATCTTTTAATATACCTGGTTCGAACTGGCTGAATCTGTGTCATGAGACTAGTACTTTTAACACCTTTACCTTCTGAGGTCAATTCACTAGGCAGGACAACATTATTGAATAAAATTGGGTTAATCGCGCAAGTCCGCAGACATTCAAAAGTTGCACAAAATACAGTACATACATACCAACTGGGGTCTGGTCACTAGCCTCAACTAGGTGCAGGGCACTTGCTTCAGGTAGACTTACCCTGTCAACTCCACGTCAAGGAACACACGGTACTCTTTTCGGGAGAGCCACTACGCTCTCTCTGCTGGTTTTAGCTCCGTCTAATTCTCAAAACATGGTCCCGAGAACTTGGACGCGAGAACTTGCCCCTGAGAACTTGGGAACAAGAACTTGCTCCCTGCGCTTCTCCACCACTTTGCCAGGCTGCTCCAGCACCTCTATGCCGAGTACACGCTGGTTGCGTCACTGGAGGTAACTTGTAGCATATAGGATCGCTTCTCAGAACTTGGCCGCCATCTGAGAACTTAACCGCGACAGCAGAACTTCCTCAGCTAGGCCAGGCTTGTATGGCATCTCTGTGCCGAGTGCTTTGCTATTCAGAGTAAAGAACTTTTGAAAAGATCGCCAGCGCTTCACCGGATCAAGCTCTAGGATGCTCTGATCAGCCAGTCCCCTTGCATAGGCCTCACTGTCCTATGTTCAACATGGAAGAGGGACTGGCAACCAATCAGAGCATAGCTCGTCCTGCTGTACCCAATCAAAGGAGGGGGTGTGCTTAGGCTCAGGTCACCAGCAAGGCAGGAAATATGAACTGGCCAATGGAAATCACGTCTACGAGCTCCGTCTCGGCAATGGCTTTCCCTGGCCAGCCCATTACCACCCACTGGGTTGGCTACAGAGTCTAGTTACAACAAAGGGTCTCACCCAATGAGAGCCCATCCACAGACCTGTTCCTCTGCCCTTCGCTGCCTGCCAGATGGCCTGACACCTAGCCCATCTGTTCCTTTGATCCTCCATTGCAATATACTTATGGTCTATCAGTTTGGTACCTCAATCCAAATTTATACACCATCATATTATTAGGTTTTCACTCTCAAGTTACTCCAGTGAGTGTTATGGGACATTGGAATATACATCAACATCCATACATTTAATAATACACCTTAGTATACATGCTTATTTTTATATTAGTTACTTTATTGTTACAGTACTTACCCCTTAAATCACCCAGCGTGCATCTATGTAACTTATTAAGAATATTAGTGTCTTTTATTGTATGTGTATATGCAACTATGACTGGTCAGCAGCGGAATAGTCTCCTGTATGGTATGAGAAATTGAAATTAATATACACACAATCTCCTTAATTATTCAGCTGTTGCTAAGTAACACTGGCTATTTAAAAGAGTTTCCGCTATTGGCCAGTCAACCTCTGATGAAGTTACGTATCGCTTCACCTCACGGAAGTCCCTCGCATAGCCACGAGGAAGCCCCACGTCTGCATTGAAAGTACATCTCTGAATATATCCAGCAAACCCAAGGGGACTCCCACTGCTGTGTGAAGCGGGACACTCTTCCAGCCTCTCCAGCACAGTCAGGGCGGTGTGTGTTGTGGAGGTTTCCATCCAGTGTTTGTCCAGGCTCCATGCGGTTGTGTCCCCAAGTGTTGTGAGTGTACTGAGTGTACTGTTGTGAGTGTGAGTGTACCAGAACATTTGCTTTGGGCATTTCTGCTCCATACTGCATCTCACCTGATTGGGGGTTACTATCTATATGGCGATGAGGACTTCTGCTGACGTCTGATGGTGATTAGATTATATCTCACAAACGCTTTTTTATTCAGTCATCTTGTGAGTGTATGTCCAAGAGGGTCTTTATTCAATTTGCTTTATTAAAACTTATTTTCTTTAATATATATATATATATATATATATATATATATATATATATATACACACACACACACGCACATTATCATGTATATCTTTTTTATAACTCTTTAGGAGTGTACCATTCACTTTTGAGCATTTATAAAAGATATTTGTGATCAACTTGTATATTATATGTATATTATTATGAATTGCATAGCTATTGTGATGCCTCCATCACAGCGTAGGATCTTATGTCACAGATTAAGGCAGCCTGCACTCATGGTTACTATCCCACACTCTGTCACTCCTACCACCCATTGTGGCCAAGCACTGCCATACACAGCACTTATTCCCTCACCGGCTGTCTCTGTATGTCTCCCATCAAACATCTTAGATTGTAAGCTCTTCGGGGCAGGGATTTCCTTTCCTATTGTCTGATTTTGCTGCACTTATTGTATTATTATAATTCCCTGTACTGTATTCTTTGTGAAGCACTGAGTACCCTTTTGGCGCTATATAAATAAAGACATATAATACAATACAATACAATACAGTCATACCCCGCATTAATGTACGCAATGGGATCGGAGCATGTATGTAAAGCGAAAATTTACTTATATTGAAGTACTACCTTTTTCCCACTTATCGATGCATGTACTGTATTGCAATCGTCATATACGCACATAACTGATGTAAATAACGCATGTGCAACAGGCTCTATAGTCTCCCCGCTTGCGTGCAGCTTCGGTAAAGGTAGGGAGCCGGTATTGTTGTTCAGGGCATGCAGATAGGCGCATGCGCGAGCTGCCGTTTCCCTATTGGGCGCTATGTCCTTACTCGCAAGTGTACTTAAAGTGTCCTTAAACCGGGGTATGCCTGTACAAGGCAGGGAACAAAGTATTTCTCTATATGGGTTTTATTTACAGAGTTAAATAATACACTAACAGGCAGAGTGCAGAGTATTTCCCTCCGTGTTTCTCTTATCTGTTACTCCAAGGTTATGGAGCAGATGTCCCCACTTCAGCACAGTCTTGCATCCTTTCTTCCTAGGGGAGCTCAGCCTAACGAGAGCTCAGAGAATCTCTCCTCTGTAAGTCCAATGTTAAGGACAGGAAATCCCCACTTCAGCACGGTCTCGCGTCCTTCCTTCTTCCTGGGATTAAAACCCAGGCAGTCCCTGCAAGCTCTGCCATCACCATCCCACTAGCCTAGGGGACTGTGCCAGCTTCCACAGCTGGGAAGAACTCATCACTGTCCCCCTTCTCTGGGAACAACAGTCTCTCTGTGTGTAGTCACTTCCTGACTTTTAAAACTCCTTGAGCAAATCAGGAGTTCAGCCTGCTCAATTAGTTTGGAGCTGTTGCTGGCTTCTCTAGGGAAATTAACTCTCTGTACGCTGGAAAGTCCCACAGCTGCCCTATTCCAGCACCAAGAGACAGTGATTGTATCACATATCCCCCTCCCCAGCGTAACATTGTCCTGTGAAGCAGCCCACGCACTATTCCTGAGCACCAGCCTCTTTGTCAGAGCGTCTGACATCAATCTCTTCTTTTTACTTGCCTTCCAGTTGAAGACCTTTTCCTTCGAGGCACTTACTAGGCTTTCTGGGCCTGCAGACTGGTACTTCGCTACCTCTTTGTCTTGTGCCGGTTTGAGTTTAGGGTTGAAGCTCCGCTTTTGTTGTGTCCCTCATTGCACGATTCCTGAGCATCATGATGTCTGTTAGCTCTCTCTGCCAGGACGTTATCCCCTCATTCCATGCCTTGTGGAAAGTAGACTGTACTACTGCAATGACATTGCAGTCACACTTACAGGCGCGCACAACTTGCTCAGGCGCGTCAAACTTTGCATTTTCGTTTTGCAGTTGAGCGGTGTCCCCAGCTCTCACTGTACCCTATTCTTTATGGGCATTAGTTTCTGTGGGATATAGACATTTGGGCCAGGCCAATACCCTTTCCTATAGTGGAGACACCTGTGCATTACTGTTCCATGGAGCCTCATTCCTTTTTAACTCTACCACCATCTTTTCCATGGACTGCTTATGTGACCCAAGTGTCTGTTTTAGGTTTGTAACCTTTTTCTCCAACTTAATCTGAGAAACCTGCTGCTGGGCAGCAGTAGAGTCCAACGCAGCATCCTGCTCAGTCTACAGAGCCCCGAGCTCCTCACTCAGGTCATGCTTTTTTTTCTCTGCCATCTTTCGACAGCACGCTCAGACTCCAGGTCCTTCCTCAGGTCTTGAAGCTGTCCTTCTGCATTTCTTTTTCCACTCAGTGCAGCTGCTAGTTCAGCTTCTTTGGAGTTGAGTCGCGATTCCACATCTGTCAGCTGATTCAGAGCATGGCTTAACTCTGTTTCCTTTTCTCTATTTCTGACCTGTAGCTGCTGGTGCTCCTCCTGGAACTTGGCCAGCTCCAGCTGCAGCCAGGCCCTTTCATTGGCCGTATTGTCCAGCAGCTTGCGGGTATCAGTCATCTCGGTTTCATAGCGCAATGTCAGGCAGGCCACCTGATGGACACCTCCTTCCTCTCGGCGAGCTGTATCTTGTGCTCAGCAATCTTCGTCTGCAGTTTTTCAATTTGATTCTTGAAGTCCCCTCTTAGGGCCTTCACCTCTTCCTGGTGCTTGCTCTGGGTTTGCATCAGAGCCTCCTTCATATTTTGGAACTCTGCAGTTTTTGTCTCTAGGATCACTGCTGCTTCTGTTTTCCATGCCTCTTTATCCTGGGTGTACTGACTTTTGGGAATGGAGCAGCCTGTCTATTTCTCCATTTTTTGCTCCAGTTTCTGGACCTTTTCCCGCTCCCTCTCATACAGAGTAACCTGGCATCTAAGCTCTGTCTCTTGCAATGCACTGTTGACACACAGTGTGGCCTTCAGCTCCTCATACTGCTCTGTGGGGACACACTGGGTACTCAGTTGTTCCTGTAACACTTGTACTTGGTTTGCAGCTTGGACATTTGCTTCCTGTAGAACTTGCTGCTTTTCCTCAGCGTCCATCTGTCTCTCCTTGGCCTCCTGTAGACTCGTGCGCAGACCTTGCACCTGGCTCTTGCAGTAGGTGTGCTTCCTGCACTTCTAACTTTTCCTGGATCAATTGCTACTTCACTTTTTCTACTTGGCGAAGCTTCTTATTTCCTTCACTGGCCTGATCAGTCAAGTCTGAATTTTTCTGTCTCAGACTTGCATTTGCTCTTTTTACCATCTTTAAATAAATCAGAATCTCTTCCTCAGCATCCTTCAATTCACAGACCTCTTTGCTGAGAGTGTGGGCCTCATGAAGTGAGAGTTCCAGCTCTGTGCTGAGGGTGTGTATCTCTTTCTAGGAGACTTCAAACTCTTAATGAACAAGATCTAATTCATGTCTCGTAGGTTGCAGCGCATTTTAAGCGCGTAGGTTGAAGAGCATTTTAAGCGGGACTCCCTTCTGACAGCACAGGGTCATCTTTAACATTTTCTATAGCTTCCTGTGTAAGCAACCTACCAACCTTCTTTTTCTTCTTTTTCTTTCCTGGGGTAGATTATGATACATTAGCAGTACTGGGCACACATGCTCTCTCTTTCTCATCAGTGGTAATAAATGTCCACTTTCTAAAGAAAACTTCAGCATTTTCCTTGTGACCACAGCACGTTGCCTGCTGCTGCAGTTGCTTGCCTGTCATGGGAGACCAGGTCTTATTAACACCTTAATACTGGTATTCTGGATTGAGCACAACAAGGAGGGTAAAATAAATTGTAATATATTTCCTTTTAAGACAAACACACAATTCTTCACAATTACACTCAATATACACTTACTGGGATGGGGAAACAAAATATAATGTCCACGGAACTAATAACCGGAAAACAAAATCTCTAGGCACCACTGCATAGGAGCAGGGTGTTGCGCGAATACAGCCGTGCGACAGTCCTTGACTAGGGGCGTGGAATGCAGCCATGTCTTTCCGCCGAATTAAAATTTTTCGTTGAGTCCTTATAGGATTCATTCGAGAATCCTTAGTTCAAACGAATTCTGGAAGAGGGGTGCAATCCTTGGTTACAATGTTTTAACCCCTCACAGTCCAAAACTCAGCTGAAGCTGGAACGGACCTTGGTTAAATCTTAAGATGTTTCTTAGCTGAATCTTAAGTGAATCTGATCCATAACCGGGCTGCAGGCATTTTTATAGGCTTATGACTCCTATCTTTAACCTGTACAGACCCCTGTGGAAATAAGTTTTTCCACCTATCCCAGACTTGCGAGTAGCTCGTAAACCTGGCAGAGGTGGCTTCCCAGTCTGCTAAGGGAATGCGCTAACTTAGCACCTATGCCGCTTAGCATACGGGACCCTACCCCTTACCTGGTGACAGTAAGTCTGGGCTTCGGCTACCATTTGTTGCTAGTCAGGATTTTACACAGGTACAGGGTACTTTACTATATACGCCCTCCTTGACACTTCAGGGTCTCTGAGGCTTTCAACTCCGGACTTCTCTAGACATTTGGGCGGCAGCCCAGCAGGGTGCCCTTTGAAGTACCCAGTTGGAAATCCCTCAGCTCATTTATCCCAAACAAATACGCATGTTAATGGTTTCACTGCTGGGCTGACAGGAAAGGGATCCCTATCTTCATATTTTAAAATACCTAAAACAAGTCTTATTCTCATATGTGGCTTCTGTATGAGTTGGTGGTATTCTAACAACATGTATGTGTATGATTATTTCTTAGCCATCTGTATTTCAAAAATTAGAGTGCTTGCTCACTCCTAACGTAAGTTAGCCCCTTAATTGAATACTGTATAATAGTTCTGCGGTGAGAAGCCGGCATACAATGTTGCATTGCTTGTTGGGATCAATAACCGCAGAAGCACTTTACCAATGACCTTAATTGGTTAAAGAAACCACAGGATACATTGTTGCACTCCGCCACTTCAACTAGACCGCAAGCCACTTATCCACTTGAGTTTGTGGTTAAGGATTTCCCTGAGCAATTTGTGGTTTAGGAAGTGATTCAGGGACACAATGCAGCCACTCACCGCAGGCACGCTTATTCAATTAACTATTTTTCACAGCGCTAGAAGCCCACTCTGCTTAGCGGGCACATTCTACACAATGCAGTATATATTAGCAGGACTGCAGCTAGGTTCTGAGCTGCAGAAATGACATTCTATTTCTACGTTATGACTCGGGGGACATCACAGGTGATATACAGGGAATACATGGCATTACATGGCATTACATGGCATTACATGGCATTACGGTGACCATACAATTAAACCCTTCATCCCCAACAAGGCTTAGGGGCAACCAGCTGGGCATAATACCTTTATTATTGGTCTGGTTACCCCTTCACCGTCACATTGGCTCGCTGGGAAAAATATTTCTCTTGCTGCTGAGGC
This sequence comes from Ascaphus truei, assembly GCF_040206685.1. Taxonomy (NCBI): domain Eukaryota; kingdom Metazoa; phylum Chordata; class Amphibia; order Anura; family Ascaphidae; genus Ascaphus; species Ascaphus truei. The sequence continues at coordinate 311,694,261 of NC_134485.1, forward strand.
TATCCTTTTCAAGGGGCCCCATAGAAGTCCTTCTCCTCCTCATCATCATCGTCATCATAAGGCCTGAAGGGTCAGTGTTTGTGTGACTAGGCTCTGTACACCATAAACACATCTGCGTTTCCTTTTGCTGGGCCACACAGGTACGCTCCTTCCTCAAAGGGCACTGCTTTGTGTGGCCAGGCATTCAGTATTACACAGAAAACACATTATGTCCGTCATTTTTCCTTCCAGGCGTATTCTTCACCTTGACCTTTGGAGGTTATTTTTCCTCAATTCTTCATATCTTTACCTGTGTATCTTGTAAGCACAACTGGTCATACACAGTGGGACAGACCTTACTTGCAGAATTTGTTTTTTTCACTTCAGTTGGGCGACCATTTTAATCCCTGCATTTATTTTCAAACACACAGTTTCCGCTGCTTAGTGCCTTTTGGACTGCCAGCCTTAAACTCAACCAATTGTGATGCCTCCATCCCAGATTAAGGCAGGAAACATAGTATTTCTCTATATGGGGTTTATTTACAGAGTTAAATAATACTCTAAGAGGCCCACCTTCCCTTTAAGTTAAACAAATCATACAATAAATGCTTACACTTCTTTGGAGACTAACTATACATGCAGCTTCAGCCCTTACTAACTGGATGGACAGCTAAGATGGTTACCACACCAAAACAGGTACTATTATAGCAAAACATATACAGGCTCTGCACACAGCAATATAGTGATTCTCTTATCTGTTACTCCAAGGTTATGGAGCACATATCCCCATTTCAGCATGGTCCCGCTGCCTTCCTTCCTATGGGAGCTCTGCTCGACGAGAGCTCTGAGAATCTCTCCTTTGTAAATCCAATTTTAAGGATAGGACATCCCCACTTCAGCACGGTCTTGCATCCTTCCTTCAATGGGGAGCTCAGCCCCACAAGAGCTCAGATAATCTCTCCTCTGTAAATACAATGTTAAGGACATGACATCCCCGTTTAAGCACTGTCTCGTGTCCTTCCTTCTTCCTGGGATTAACAACCCAGGCAGTCCCAGCAGGTTCCGTGACCACTGTCCAGCGAAAAAAGTGCTCCAAATACAAAGCTTGTATCTGGATGATGAGTCTAGTAGGGAGCTGGTTAATTGTAGCTACAGACAATTAGCCAGTCTCCACCTGACTCTTCATTCAAGTAAAAAAGCCTCCTGCTTAAACTGCAGGAGATCTCTCTAGAATGAAGGAAGTGTGTGCTGTAAAAGAGGGTTTCCAGGGAAACATACACTCTATTCCAGGATGCAACAGATCCTAGAACACCACAGGGTGCATCCCATTTAAACCAATGCAGATCCAGACTGAGTCCCAGATAATAGGTACCTCTTTCAACTTTGGGTCAGAGGTTGGTAAGAGGCCTATCCTCCCAGCCCTGCAGATAGAGACTGGGAAGTGTACGGCAGCCCTTACAAAGGGATGCACTGTTTTGTTTATTTTTATGCTGCCTTAAATCTGTATTGTTATTGGAAAATCCGGGCTCAATACAAGCTAATGGTTATTACCTCTGCACTCATCTTCTACAAGAACTCTGGTGTTTTTTTGTGAAAGAAACTCTTGAAAAGTACCATATGGGTTTAAATTATTTTCCATATATGATGTTTCTGTAACAGGTGCTCATCACAAAAAAAACGGGACAGCAAGGACGAGGTGGGGATGTTAGGGTACACCAACCTCCAGCCGGAAGACCATGTCCGGTGTGCAGAGTGATAGTTGTATAGCCAGGTCAGGGTTGGAGAAGTGAGAATAGTCTTGATACTCGCCGTGGTCTTCGGTTGGAGAAGTTGGATGGTCGTAGAGTTTAGCCAGGGTCCAGGGGTAGAGATGGTAGAGGTCCAGATGCAAGCTGAGGTCGGGGGTCTAGGTACAAGCCGAGGTCAAAACACTGAGAGACAAGACAGGATCAAAATGTACAAGGCAACAGGACAAGGCAGCAAGATGCTTGGGGTAAGCACTACGATGCTTCTGGTAAGTACTTCGTTTAGCAACAAAGAATTATGCTCAGCCACTTTGCCAGAGGGCTGGCTGAGCTTATAAAGGGCAGTTGGCCAATGAGCAGCAAGCAAGCAGCTGCAACAAATTATCATCAAACGCCCACTCGGTATACAAGCGTCCAATCAGCAGTCAGGAGGCGGAGTGTGACGCAAGTGCAGGTGATCCTGGGTTAGTGTTGAGTTTTGGGATTAACCCCTAGCATGATCCTATATAGCGCGACTTCTGCGCTTGGTTTGGCACTTCACCTGTGTCGTCATGAGACGTGAGGTGGGGGCGTGACCTAAGCCAAACCCAGAGGTATCCCCATGCCTGGTAGAGCGGCACCTGCGCGTAGCTTCCCTGGTCTGAGGCGCGGCATCCGTGACGTCACGGGACCTGTCACGGGGGCGGGGCCTAACGCGAATCTTCACACTCACAGTGCACACTGGTCAACACAATCACACAACAAACAGTAAGACAAGCAGAAGTTATCGCAGTGTTTAATGCAATTTTTCAGGAACCACGTGTGATATTTCAACTGTTTGTATACCTAACAGACGTTCTTCTTTTTTTTCTTTTTCGGAACACCATATGAACTCACATTTTTCAGAGTTTGATGTATCTAGGCCTTAATGATTAAAGCAATTATTCTCACTTTGTGTCATCTTTTACGTGAGGTAGCTTAAAAATGTAACACAATTTATTGCTGCCTCTGAGGAAATCAAAGGGATTTATAAAGAAACATCGAAAAAAGGCTTGTTTTCCCTTTAATAAAACTTGTGTTTCATTATTATATGGTGGTTAAAAGTCTGTGCAGTGTAAATGAAAAAATAGAAAAGGAAAAAAATGAGACCATGAATAAATGAAAAAAAATGCATAATGCTTTAAATGCTTTGAGAAAGGAACTTTGATGATTAGTTCAGGGAATCATTCGAGCATTGCATGCTGATAAGAGTACCTTTTTCATGATATTGCTATTACTAATTCTATGAGTTTTTCTGAATGATGTATATTGTGAGGTTGCAAATGTATGAATAATACATATTAGCTCACAAAGACAGCTATGAATGACAAAAGCTGAATGATAATAATACAAAAGCTATAAACCATCAGTACAGTCAAAAAGCAAACTTGTGATGATATATGCCTCATGTTTTCCTTTGAGCATATATTATTAACATTATACCTTGCAAATCCTAATCCAGAAAATCTCTAGTCATATTGTAGGTGGGGTTTTTTTTATATTGTACGGTAAAGCATACTAAAATGGCTTGCATCTAAGCCACCCACCCCAGTGTGCATCTGCGTTGGGCGCAGCCAAAGGGCAGTCAATGGGTGTGAGCCGTTTGCTGCCGTTCGCTGATGTCTGGTTATGTTAAAGCTGCTCTGTTTCAATCTGAAACTCACAAATTCCTTTATCCCCTGTACCCAATTGTCCATTAAATATCTGTGAATTTACTGTATAACCTCTGTTCTTTTAATATAACCATGTATTATTATAACTCTGTGCCCAGAACATACTTGAAAACAAGGGTAACTCTCAATGTATTACTTCCTGGTACAACATTTTATAAATAAATAAAATGTAATGTACTGCTAACGCCACACTGGAGCAGGTGATAACAATTCATAGTACTTAACTAAAGAATTTACCTATCGTTGGTCATCACTGTATTATGACTCACACATGTATTGTACATGCTTTTGTGTAGTTAATATTTTTTTTAAACCTTTTTTTACCAGGAAGTACAGTAATACATTGAAAGTTACCTCTCATTTTCAAGTACGTCCTGGGCACAGTTATTAGTAGTAATACAGTACATTCAATTTACAGACATTTCGTGGAAAGTTAAAGATAAAGTATTATTATGGGAGTATGTAAGTTACAAACAATGTTAAAATTGTGTTAGAAGATGTAGGACAGACCTGCAATGTGTTGTGTTACAACACTTTACCCAACCCACTAATGAGCAGCGAATGTCGGCAAATGGCTGACACCTTTTGGCTGCCTCCACAGGCTATCCGCCTTTGGGGTGATGCAGATGTAAACTGAAGGGGTTCTGAATAGAGATGGATGAATCCGTCCAAATCCATTTCCTGGATTTTCTCGCATTTTCCCTTCAAAGTCCGATTTGCCATGTAAAATCCATGGACGGATTTGGTCTGTTTTAATTCGCGCAGATTCATCAAAATCCGCCATTGTTTACAATCTGTTTAAAGATTTTTAGAATCCAATCCACAGATTAAGCAATCTGTTGACGGATTCTTAAGAATCCGCAAATGGATTGCTGAATCTGCAAATTGGATTCTGCAAATCTGTGCACAGGTTGCGAAATCTGTGGAGTGTATTGATAATAATAATTAAAAATCTGCAAAACGCGAATCACCCTATTTGAGATTGATCCACTATAATCCGTTCACCAATGGAACTTGACGATCTCTAGTTCTGAATGAATTAAGATGGGCTTTGAAATTCCTTTGTTCATTAACACTGCAGGAGGTGGGGCTGACAAAAACATTGCAGCAAGAAATCACATATATTAACCCTTGCACACTGGTTCTGTGCGAAGGGGTGCAGTTCTTAATAAACTCTTTAGACGTCTGCCTCTGGGGAAATGCAGATGTCTGACTCTAGTAATTTTAACATTTTCATATCATTGTTATAAAAAAAAGTTATTTTTCTCAGTAACACATGGGTGACATGGACCTTAAAAGGAATGCATTTTTCATGTGATAGTAGCTCTAAATTGTCATATCTTTGTTTGTTGCCTCTAAGAAATTGACTTTTAATGCTTAGTAAAGTGTTGATTTATGCAAGATGTCTTGCAAAAAGGGCTAGTTTTACATTATTTTGCACGTTTAATCCTGTGTTTTATATTAAATTTACAGTCCCATAAAGCTTACAATCGAAAAAAATATTGATGTCTGTGGCACAAATAAACCAGGAACAGACTCTGGGGTAGAACCGCAAAGCTCCCTTAAATAAAGGCAATTAGCGATTACATTTATACAATGTTTTACCTGGAAGGTTGAGAATTTGATCAGTGATCACCTTGACACATTTTATTTTGAATTTTAATTTTGTGCACTATTTTATCACAGATTGGGTGTGGTTAGCGCCGGTAACAAATCACTTTAAATTCAGTTAGTTTTACCAGGAAATAATACATTGAGAGTAACCTCTCGTTTTCAAGTATGTCCTGTGCACAGAGTTATGATGACAATGCATGGTTACATTAAATTAACAGAGGTTATACAGAGGCGGCACATTTTATTTGAGTGCGGCTAGCTCCGCAAGCCTGGGGATGCCCCGGCATGCTAGCCGCACTCCCTCGGCGTGCCGCGCGTCATCGACGCGCGGTCACGCGTTATCAGGTGCCTGCGCCCCCTGCACGCGCGTCCAGGGCTCCCCGAGGGAGCCCTGGTGTCCCGCGATGTGGGGGACGGCAGCAGGGGGTTCCGGGGGACCCGGCGGACCTGGCGAGCGGAGGGAGAAAGCCCCGATCGGAGGGCGCTCCTCCGCGGCTTCGGCGCGCGCCAGGCACATCCCGGCGCGCGCCTGGTTACTGCTGCGGCCGAGACCGGGCAAATGCTCAAATAAACTCGGCCGCAGCAGTATATTAAATTTACAGTCATTTCATGGATAGATGGAGATAATATGTGATTATCGGTATATGTAACAGTTACAAACCAGATTGAAATGTAAGACAGCCGAAGCCTTGAAATTAATTAAAGTGGAGGCAGTTTTGAGAGTCTCTGGTAGGTTGTTCCATGTAAGGAATCGGGGAACACGTCCTTGCGACTAGTTCCCTCCTTACCTGTCGTCTCTGACCTCCACTCTGGCACCAGTGCCAAGGAGCTTACCTCCGTCCCCTCGGATGCGCCGCGCTTCTTTCACACGCAGCGTGCACACGTGACGCCGTGCACCACTCCCCAGCTGCGTGGCAAGTATTCACCTAGCCCACTTGTTTCCTGCAGCCAATCCTTGCCTTCACAGAGGCCGCGCCTCCGCTCCGCCTCCCTTGCTACTGGTTCCTGTGTGCTACAAATACACTGCACTTCCCTTCCTGCTTTGCTGAGCATAACTGGTTGTAGCCTCGAGCTTCTGCGTTAGTTGTGCCTTGCTCCCTTGTCTTGTGTTTATCCCTGTAGTTTGATTCTACATGTACTGACCCGGCTTGACTACTGAACCCCTCTGGATATCAACCCCGGCTTACCCTCGACTCTGCGTACCTTTCCAACCCAGACCACGGCTATACGGACTTTGACTATGAAGAGGCAGAGGCCCCAGCATGGGGTCGTAGACTTCTTAAGGGCTGCAACGTCCTGATTGGCGAGAGCTGGGGGGGGGTCGGATAACCCACCTCCCCCTTCCCCCACGGAGTGGGAAGGCTGCTTGTCCCCTCCCATACAGGGGGAGGGGGGAGAGGGTATAAAGAGTGGAGCCCCAGGGGAGAGAGACAGAACTAACGGAATTCCCACCCACCCATCCCCAATGTTTTGCTATTGTATTAAACTGTTGGAATGTTGTATTAACATGATTTGTATCACACAGGAGCAGTTTGTCTCCTCGTCACAGCGGAGCTGCCGTGCCAGCCAAGCTCAGGAGATGGAGATAGGGTGAGGACTACAGGGTCCGTCCCTCAGCTGGAGCCCCTAGAACAGCTCGGCAGGCTGGAGGCGCCGGCTTTAGGGCTGGGCCGGCCTATGCCCAATCAGCGCTGGTAAAAGGCTGGGCGCCAGCTTTAGGGCTTTGCCTAAGCTGACCCTAGGGGCGGGAGGGGGAGGGAAGCAGCCCAACATCGGCTGAATTAGGATCTCCTCCTCCCATCTTACAGTGCTTTGGGCAGGGGGAGGGAGCGGGAGCCAATTGCTGGCTGCCTGGGCAAGGATCTCCCCCCCATGCACATGCTACGGCGGAGGGAGGGAGCGGGCCAATTGCTGGCTGTCTGGGCAAGGATCTCCCCCCCATTCACATGCTATGGGCGGAGGGAGGGAGCGCGGCCAATCGCTGGCCGCTGGGCAAGGATCTCCCCCCCATTTTGCATGGAGCATACTTGGCTGGCGGGCAGGCTGGTAGGATTTTAACAGCGGATGTTAAAATAAAGCTGTGACCTTTTCTTCCAACATTGTGTGGTCTCCATTATTTGGTTTAGCGTCACAAAGTAGGGCCGACGCATAAAGCCTTTATTCTGATCTCTCATCCCAGGACTTTAGCAAGTATCAGGACAAACCCACTCTCTCCAACCCAGACCCGGCTACGTTCACAATCCACCTGCCAGGCACGCTACCGCTGCTGTGGGTGCATGGTTCTATACTTCCCCACCTCAGTTCCGGGATCTTGTCTTGCTCGTGGTCAGCGCAAGCGTTACATTCCAGTCATGAGGTGTACGGTAAGAGGAGGTCGTGCTAAAGACTCTTTATTAACATATGTATAGTGTTGTTTTTTTGCATTGATCTCGTATTGTATAATATGTTGATGTTGGTCATTAGCCCTATTAACCACCTTTGGATAGTAGGGTTAATGGTCAGTACGGTAGAGAAGGGCATAGGTTTATTGGGCAAGGTGTATTATGGGGTTGGTGTTCCAGGGAGGGAGGTTATGCTGCTATGACATACAATAGATGGTAGGGTAATTAGGGTATGTCTATTAACCAATTGGTTATCTTAGTGACCATGAAGGCATGCATAATACATGCCTTCATGGCCATTATAGCTTCAAAGGGGTTAATGCACAGGTCTTGGTTAAATTTGTTTACCTAGTTCAAGGTATTCACTTTGGCTTCCTACAGTATATTGCTAATGCAATATAGGAAGCCAAAGGTGCCCACTTCAGAACCCTTGACAAGATAAAAAATGTTCTGCTACCCGGCGTTAGGTGCTTGAAGCACCTAACACCAAGAATAACCATAACCTAAAATAACACATCATTAAGTATCACGTTAACTTTTATGGTCTGCTGTACAGTAGATATGTATTGGGGTGGTCCTCAGCTCTTATGCATATCATTAGCACTAACATCCATTAAAGTTAATGGCAGGCTGTCTTAGCATTAAGACAGCCCTTAACGCATCATTAGGAAGCTTTGAAGATCCCTGAAGTTAATGTATCATTAAGTCAGTAACGGAACTTTGTGTATCTACCCCCTGTGCCTCAAACATTTTTCAGTAGTTCTTATTATATCTATTTGTAGCTCACAAAATATACATGACAATATTTGAGTGATCATTAATTGTTCATGTAATTTTGACATGAACATCCTATTTATATATAGTCATAACCCTTTTAGATATGCAGCAATAAAAGTGGAGCCAGGAAAAGTATTATTTCAACAAAAAAGCACAAAAGAAAATTCCTCATTTTTTTTCTGTAAGCTTTCTTTTTATTAAATTTCTCCTCACTCATAACATGACACTCATCCAGATGGAGAACTTCATGATATGATAGTGTTTGGAGAAAAATACTTCAAATAAGAGGAAAGTTTTAAATTATTACATTACAATTTTTATGGGTTATTAGAGGTACATAAACTAAACACTTTATTAAAGAAAGAGTATTCATTGCTGCTATATTGCACTGCAAGCTAAACCTTGGGTAACAATAGGCTGCCTACAACAAAAAGTTTAAACTGAATACATTTTATGAGTCATTGCATTAACATTTTGTTTATTCTAACACATTCTGTTTGTGTACAATACTTCCTGACCTACCATTGCAAGGACAGATTGTCTAACGGATCCTGACAGTGAGAAGGTTTATTTCTGTGCTTGTAAGTGAGAAGAAAAGGTATGTGCTGGATAGAGTGTGGGAGGGACATTTGGAGTTTTAAATTTGGAGACAAGCTTTCCATTTAAAATGTTAAATTTTAATGGAGAATTGATAGTTTCTTTAAGACATTAAAATCTCTCTCACTCTGTCTGGTTTTATGTACCCTTCCCCTACATAAGCTAAATGGCGACAATTGAAGGTTGGAGCATATACTGTATATATATATATATATATATATATATTATATATATATATATATATATATATATATATATATATATATATATATATATATATATGCCTGACCTGAAGAAGAGAGGATAACTCTCGAAAGCTTGTCCTATGACATAAATTGTTAGTCCAATAAAAAAGGTATTCACCGAATACTGAAGAACTCATTTATTCTGCACTATATATATATATATATATAGTGCAGAATAAATGAGTTCTTCAGTATTCGGCGATACCTTTTTTATTGGACAAAAAATTTATGTCATAGGACAAGCTTTCGAGAGTTATCCTCTCTTCTTCAGGTCAAGCAATACTGATATACAAAGGGTTCAATGGCTAAAACAGTGTGGAGAGAGGGAAAAAAAAAAAACAACAGATATTTACTGTAGATAAGGTAGGGTGTTAAGTGTTTGAAGCCAGGGGACAGTGTCAAAGAAAGGTCACATTTGTTGCACTGAATCATATACACTTAATTCCTGGATGTGCAGCTGTATGATCCTTTAACATTGAATGTTCTATGGCTGTGATCACGTAATGTGAAGAAACGCGTAGGGTGTATGTTGCGTTGCTGAAGCGGGTATTTACCTGGGTACTTACCTGGGTACTTACCTTTACACCTTGGACTCAAAAAAAATACTGAAGAACTAATTTATTCTGCACTATCGCAACTGGACTAACACGGCTATTTTCTGCTTTATATATATATATATCTAAGTATGGTAAAACCTATCCTTGCTTCATTTTTGCATAGTCAGTATAACCAACCCAAACCCATTAAGGTCGAAACGGCTGTCTGTTTGTGGGTGGGTTTACTGGCTACGCATCTTAACCCTGGCTGTGCTCAAAGCTGTTACCATGCAGCAAGCTTAAGCCTATAGGGAACCATGCTAATGATTTTGAAGCAAAAGGTGGAACTGTGTGCTCATTTGCATGTCATTTTCCAGAAACCCTTGCTGCAGTGGAAGTGCTGTGTGCTTGGTGATAATGATGAAAGGTGGGGTTGCAGACCTGTCTAAGACATGTACATGAGCATACAGTAATATTTCCATTTTCCATTTGCAATACAAAACAATAGTTGCGGTGCATGTCCCATAGGGACATATTGTAAGGATCCGCACTGCGGGTACACCCGCTTCAAGCGCCTCCTTACCCTTGCTCCGTGCCACCCAGGCTCCCCGGCGGCATGCCTCACTCCTTGCGACCTCCTCCACGGCTGCTCCCACACTTCTGGGTCACGCGCATCACCCCTACGGGCATGCGCGGACCCAGGCTTCAATTTGATGGCACCGGGCGCCTGACTCCACCTCCTCTGACGCGGCATGCGCATCACGTGCTTCCCTGCCCCTGCTCTGTCAGGTCCGCCTCCCAGGCCATTCTCTCCTATCAGGGGCCGCTCCCCGGCTCCTTCCCTTGCTCTGACAGGCCCCAGCTGCCCATGTACCTCTCCCCTATCTGGTCCTCCCTCGGGCCGCTCCTCCGTCCCTCCCCTTGCTCCGATAGGGGAGAAATGTCTGGGAGGCTGCGGCCTATCAGGCCCTTCCTCGGGCCACTCCTCCATTCCTCCCCTTCCTCTGATAGGGTCCAGCCCCCTATTTAGTCTCCAAACTCCTTTTCCTCTTTGCTCTGCATAGCTTCTGTACCTTGGTGCTGTCTGCTGTTGCCTGGCCCCTCTTATCTTTCAGTTCCTTTTGGATACACTGCTAACCTCCCTGGATCTCGACCTTTGGCTTTGGACTTCTACTACACTGCTCTCTGGAACCCTTGGATTTGGCTTTGGACATTACTACTCTGCAGACTTCTATATCCCTTGGACATGGCTTACGGACCCTCTACTACGCTGCTCTCTCCACTCCATGACCCAGGATTACGGACACCCTACTACGCTGCTCTCTCCATCCAACGACCATTGGATTACGGACTTTACCTTTCTACTCTGGAGTTGGCAAGTACGGTACCCATTCTATTTTTGTTACCAGGACCATCTACGCTTCTTCCACACTCTGGCCGTGCCCCCGTTTAATGCTAGGTGTGTGGTATTACTCCTTTCCACCTCAGTCCCGTGGTCTCGTCTGGCTTGTGGGCAGGCCGAGCATTACATATATATATAGTCAAAATAAAGTAGCTGGCACTCCCGTAATGTCCATGTGGCGGGGAAAGGGTTAACCAGGCTTTTAATAAAGGTCAAGCCCACTTGGTTACTCCTGACCCATGTTTTGGGGTCCTAGAGTATCAGCTCTTGGGCACGGGCATTGTGTATACTGTGACTGTGTGAAAAATCTGAGAAAACTGTAACACATTGTAGCAGCAGAATGTGTATATTTTACCATATCTAAGACAGGCCACAATATATTATATTACCTAGGTATAGTTTAATGTGTATATATGTTGATGCCCTGTGAATGAACTGGGTTTTCGAAGTCATGGCTACCAAGCTTGGTACCTATGCTTCTCCGAGACAGCCAGGACTTGAAAGCCTAGAGATCCCAAAGGTGTGTAATATAGCACAGTTATCTACACAGGGGGCCGAGCCTCAAAGCATTTCTTGACAAGGGGGGTATAGAAGGCAAAGGGCATGGCTACAGAAGGTATGAAGTGAGTGACCTTATTAAATATGAGAAAATCATGAGACGTCCTCTGCGGAATATGATAAAAATTACATGTGTGTATCGGTGGGACAAAGTCGCACATGATGATTACAGACACGGGGGGTCTAGCAGGTATTAAGCGACAGATATTAATATTTCTTTTACTTTTAGGATGTCCCGGTTATGTTTAGTATCATTTGGACCAGCATGCGTGCCGGAATGTATTAATATGTCTCATGTGTCAGGAAGTATTAAAGAACTGAAGTTATGAGTACATTTAGATATGAAAAGCAGTTTTTAAACGTCCTTTGGGGGCGGAGTTTTACTCTGGGGTAAGACTGTCAATCTCACCACTGATTTACGACAGGGGGGCATTATGTCTCCAGGGAAGTAGGCTTGGCTAGATATGCTAAGCAGCTGAAATGCAAAGTTGGCACATGCTCACAGCATACATTGAAGCTTCTGCCAGGCTACCTGAAGTACTGGTGGAGCATGCCCATAGTGGGGGGAGGGGGAGTTGGTTCCCACGCAGTGATTCGCTGCAGACTGACAGGATGGACTTTTGGGAGTTTTTAAAAGGTCATGCTGTCCGTCAGAGAGTTAGTTCCATCAGATCCATCTAAGTTTTTCATGAGGTCCATCAGATCCATCAACGTTTTCCATCTTGTGTGATTCAACTGAGATTCTGTCCCATTTGAGAAGTTCCAGCTCTGAGTAAATCGCCTAAATTTCTCAGAGGCTAAGTGACCAGAATCCAACAGCAAGAGGCAACAGGAAGGAAAAATGGCCAGGAAATTATTTTGCTGTGTGTTTGCAACTAGAAAAGATTAGTTTTGTTATCCCAGTTCAAAAGTAAGTGTGTCTTTTTCCTGTAATTTGTGTAACATAGTTGTGTACGTTCGTTATGTGAATAAATGCAATTTATTTTTAACTCTGCTTTTCTCAATCAATGATCCCGGTAATTAAAAGTCTTAATAAGCTTGGTATACCGTGACAGTTCAGTAGGTGGTGGTTCTAATCCCATGCGCAAGAGATAGGTATAATAACCAAACGCAGGTCCGGCAATAAGAAGACAGCACACAGATGTAGAAATTCAAAGAAGTGTATTAGGAATACAGGGCACAGAAACCAACATTTCGGTCCACACAGAGGGACCAAGGAAGGTTCCTCTGTGTGGACTGAAACGTAATTTTTTGTGCCCTGTATTCCTAATACACCTCTTTGAATATCTACATATGTGTGCTGTCTCCTTAATGCCGGAACCTGCATTAGTTAATTATACTTATATATTCATATACAGTATATATGAATACTTGAAGAAAAAGAATCCCACAATAGCACTCTTACCAAAAGAATAATCAGTTTATTATAACATCACATACATTTTTAACAGTCTCCAGTTCCCTCACATGAACACAAAGCCCCTGAGTAGTAACTAATACATATAATTAGCCATATACCAGAAGGAGGAAAGTCCTATTATAAATCCTTATTTCATCAAAAACAGAGAGTAATGAGGCATGCAAGCAACCTCATACCTCTTAGACCAGCCGGTCCTATATAGAAGATGGTGGAATAAGACAGACCCCCAACAAACATCAGGCACATAAAGTTACAAAACCTCAGAATCAATAGCAGCATGGAAATATAGTAGAATGTGTGAATAGAAACACAAAGCTGCAGTGACACACAGACAGCTTCTATGGGTAATGCAAATACGGCTGAACACAGCAGTTCCAATAATCTCACTATACCACATAGGTATATGTTGTGAGAAAATCCCAGAAACCACAAATAATCCCAAATGATATGAAGGTAAGTGGATACTTAGACAAGAGTGGCATCCGGGAGCTTGAGGAGCTGTTACTGATATCGCTGGAGCTAAACATGTGTGCGCAGCCTTATGTCCGCTGGGTAATATTAGCAGTCATCAAATAGTGCTGTTAGGGATACTTTGAGAGGACAAGGACACACAGGCAGCCTCGACGTACGTTTTGCCATCTCGTTTCTTATGGGGCTTGAAAAGGAAGTGACAATTAGGTCCATATACAGATGCAGCCATGAGTATCTAAACACTTTCCTTTGAAAATCTGGGGCAATCTCCCAGTAATGCTGCAACATTTCTGTGACATTTCTGCAGACAGACTAATGGCCCATCGGATTAACACAGCGGGGGGTCCCTGACAGTCCCAAGGCAAGTGTTCGGATACTCGTGGCTGCATCTGTTTATTCCACCTCCCACATGACGTCAGGACAAGTTTAAAAATGAACAGCATGGGACCATCACAGCTGACATGATGACCCAATTCTGATTGGTAGAGGTATGATGTGTCAACAGCTGATCTGCATATTGGAAGTAGAATGATGCAAATTAGACATATAGCAAACAACCAGACCACGAAATGACGTACAATACATTGAGAGACAAAAAATCAAGACATAAAGATTGCAATACACTGAATCACCCATGTAAAGTTCTTGCACTAACATGAGCTTTAAAATGATAACCAAAACCTAGCCCACCAAGATAGCGAACATACAGTACAATGCACTCCAAGACAGAATTTTATAATCAAATTAATTGTCATGTTAGAGAATTTATCAAAATCCAGAATTAAATGCTGGATAAATATATATTATAATGCAACACAATGACTCTCATATCTATTTATTTATGGTACTTTTACATAATGTATAAAGTAAGTCAAAAAGAGAAAGGTGAATGACTTACTCTAAACATGATAATTTGAACAGTGCTAAATGCAGTTATTTTGTTTAAAGTCCACCAATTTAAACCTCTTACGGAACTCAGAATTACATTTGTAAAGTTAAGATAAAAGCCTTTATTGTATTGTTAGACCACAAAAAGGTAATTCTGTGTCTATAGTAATAGGATCTATTAAATGGTGTTATAGGGTATGTAATACTGTATTCCATCCTAATATATAATTAGATTTAATGCTAAATAAACCAAAATAACAGATTGACAAGGGAATAGATCATACGAACATGGCGTCACCGATGTACTCATTCAGTCCCTGTGGCAGTAAAGTACCCAATTTTATGATACAGCGACAGTCACGATGTAACAGTACTTTTTCCCAATCTCCTCCACAAATGCCCAAATGGACTTGGTCAATGGCAAAAGCCCTGAGATGATTTGGGTCAGAACCATATTTTAATTTAAAATGTTTAGCCACTGATGTTATTTTTCTGCCTGCTGTTAAGTCACGTTTATTTGTTTTAACATTTCCCACATGCTCCAATACACGGAACCGTAGTTCTCGTGTTGTCACGCAAATATAGATTTTAAAGCATGAACAAGTTAGATAGTATACAGTACCACCCCCCTAGATTTACAATTCAGGGTGGATTGTATATCCTATCTTGCTACATTCTTGGAATCAAAAAAATCCTTGGCAGGTTGCATATACTAACATGCTGAGCATGAGTGACATGAAAGGCCATTTGGGACACTCCTAGACAGGAAATTTGTAGGTTTACTGACGCTGTAATGGCTATGTACAAGTTTGTCTGCTAGGTTAGGTGCCCGCCGACTAACCATATTAACAGACCCCCCAAGTATAGTTACAGTACATGCCCTTGCTTCTCTGTATTTCATCTAATTACGGTTGTAAATACCAATAAATCGTATGGTTTTGTCACTTGTAGTCTTGTACCTCCTTTTTAGATATTAAAAGTGAATTATGTGTTCTGGTTTTCCAGATCTTCCTGCCCCTCTTAATGACAACATTACTGTATCCACAGACCTGGAAACGAGAAACCATTTCGGTCAATCTTTTGTTGAAAATACAACTAGAGGAGCAGTTTCTCTTGAGTCTGAGGAATTCCACCACCGGAACTCCCCTAATCTGGTGGAAATGGTGTGCACTGGAGGCATGAAGGACGGAATTTGTCACTTTGTCCTTTCTATGTATATCTGTGAAAATCCCAGCATCATGATCTAAATTGATGCTGATATCAAGAAAGTTAACGTTCTCTGTGCTCACGGTGCTTGTCAGTTTGATATTAAGACAGTTATGGTTGAGGTCATTGACGAAAGTCTGAAAAGCAGGCACAGAGCCATCCAAAAAAATCAGGATATCGTCAATGAACTTCAACTAGTTTTGCTATCCTCCTGGAACACAATCTCTCTCCCACTGCCCCAGAAAAAATTGGCATAGGAGGGCGCACAGGTGGCACCCATAGCCATGCCTCTCGTTTGGAAATAAAATTTTGTTTTAAATACAAAATAATTATGTGTCAATATAAATTGTAACAAATCCAACAAAAACTGTATCAGATCATCTTCCAGGCTACCCATGGACAAGAAGTACTGTGCTACCCATAGGCCATCCTTGTGATGTATGCTAGTATATAAAGACTCTATATCACAGGTGGCAAGCACGGTACCCCTATCTAGAGTTAGCTGGTCGAGTCTCTGGAGAATTTTCATTGTATCTCTGAGGTGTGACGGAAGTGTTTAAACAAATGTATTAAAAAATTGATCTAAAAAACGACAGACAGATTTGCACAGCCCCCTATGCCTGACACAATTGGTCTACCCTGGCGGTGGGAGAGATTCTTGGGGAGCATAAAAAAAGTGGGGACAATTGGTTATTTAGAAATAAGTCCCACACTACAATTTGTTGTAATTATGCCCTGTGAAACCACATTTTTATTTAAGCCATCCAACAAGAGTTTGTATCTGTTGGTGGGTTCACTTTGGAAGCTCCTCATAACAGCCAGAGTCACATAGCTGTCGAAGAGCTTCCTTTTCGTATATGGCTTTTGGCCATAGGACCACATTGCCACCCTTGTCGAATGGTTTGATTTCTATTGATGACATCTGTTGTAACTGATCAATAGCATGACATTCACCTTCGGTTAAGTTGTTTGGTACATGTAATTTAGGCAAAGAGGAGAATTTCAAAACACAAATTTAGCAGTATTAGGGCCTGTAGCGGGCACTTTGTTCGTTGGTATGTGTGTGTTTGTATATATATGGTGGGCTAAAAGGGCAACAAGAAATCTCCACCGTAATGTATATAGCAAATAAAAAGATCACTTGTGAGCAAATTTGCATGTTTTAGGCAGGTCTGCAACCCTGCCTTTCACCATTATCCCCAGCATACAGTGCTTCCACTGCAGCAAGGGATTCTGGGAAATAACATGCAAATGAGCACACAATGTGTCACCTTGTGTCTGAAAAACCACAGCTTTAAAGCACAGCATGGGAATCAGATTCAAAGCCAGAGAAACCATTCACATACATGTTTCAACCTTAATGGGTATCATCAGTGGGAAGTTGGTTTTACTGCTGGCTTTGCATTTTCAAGACTGTAGGGTTTACCATCACGTTTTAAGTTATGGTGGGTGAAAAAGGCAACAAGAAACCTCCACCGTATTGCATATAGCAAATAAAAACAGGCCTGAAGCTCCGTTGCTGGAAGCCTGGGGTATACCTGATCCGTTGGTTGACAGCGCCTCCACCTGCGTGGGATTCTACAGTGTGGAATAACCCATGCAGAACAATAAGAAATACACCCGGGTATGACATAACAGATTTACTGAACATATGTAACTAATAATAATAATACAGAACCACTCAGGCCTCGCAGGGCCGTACCCTTCAATGTGCCCCCAACACCGTGGCCACACCCCTGTGGATTTACCCCCCAAAGTGTTGAGGTGCCCCATGGCAACTAACCTCCCCTGTGTCCACAGGAACTAACCCACTTAAATGTGTGAGACAGCGCTGCCCCACTAGAACAGACGTGTATAGTTGGTGCACATGATGAGGTGAGGTTGAGTGTTGTCCCGCGTGGACAGTGCCACCACACAGAATGTCTCTGTATTTTAGATGGTGATCTGGTCCCAGACCACCTGATGCCAGGAGGCAGCCGCATCCTGACTGTGTCATTCACACTTATGCTACAGGGGCAGTGTCCCTATCTCATGGGCCTTTCTCTGCAGAAACCACAAACTGAGGGGAGTTGGGCCCAGCTGGGGCCTAACAGGGTGTCTCTGGCCTAGTGCAGGTGCCACAAACACCTGCACATACAACCTACTCTGATCTTGTCCCAGCTCTGACTGGCGTGCACCTTGAAATGTATCAATCTCCTGCTGCTGAGATTCTCCTAGCCCTAGTGGCTGCTTAACATCCTCTGGATCACTGCCCCTATGCCTGAGGGGGCTTGTAGTTCCCTGTGGAGCCGTCAACTGCAATGGCTCAGAATCTCCAATTGGGGGTACAAATTTATCTGAAAAGTCCCTTTGTGGTGCGGAGCACGGGAGTCTAGGATCCAGAGGTTGGCTCAATGGAGCCACCCTAGTAGGCCTTTTCTGTTGGGCCCTTTACCTGTAGCTCCTCCGGGAGGTGCTCCATGACTTCGGAGTATCCTTTGAGTGGGTCCCTCCATAGGATCATCTCTTATTTCGTTGACAGTTTCTTCATGGTCCATATGATCCTTGGTGGTCTCATTTATGGTCTCCTCATTGTCCTCTGATCTTGTGGGCTCACCACCCAGAAGTGTAGCCGGTATCTCTGGCTCATCATCTCCCACTTATGGTATAGGCAAAAGATGATTACGATGCCAGACCTTTACCCGGCCATCCGCGTCTCTTATGTGGTAGACCTGGAGGCCCGGCATTTGCGACTCAACCTCGAACTCTCCGTCTCGCCAACGGTCGGCCAATTTATGTTTCCCAGGGATTCCGAGGTTGCGGAGAAGCACGCCATCTCCAGGACGAATCTCCCGATGTCTGACCTTATGGTCATAGCGCCTTTTATTGTTGGCATGTAAGTGAGCAGCAGCTTTCTCTGCTAGTTGGTATGCTTGCTGTAGAGTCTCTTGGAGCCGCTGCACATATTGGAAGTGGGTCCAATTGTGTACCCAATCTGTTGATGCCCTCAGACAAATGTATTCTGGGAGCCAAGATTCCCACCTGAACATTAGGAAGTATGACGTGAGCCCTGTGGACTCATGGCGGGTGTAGTTATAAGAATGCACCAGAGGCTCCACTTGCTTGCTCCACTCATTTTTCAGCGCTCCTTTCAGAGTTCCAAGCATGTCCAGGAGGGCATGCCCTTTCTCAAGGAGTGTGACATAACCTGTGGGAGGGAGCTATTTAAACCTCCCACATGCTAATTTAATGGGTGTATGACACCTGAGTCAATAAATGAAGTTAAAATCGTAATTACATTGGATTACTTAAACCTACAGGGTATAATATATAATAGGATAAAACCATATATATAAAGAGAAAAAAAAGAAAAAAATTGCAAATATAAAGATTATTATAGTTATATATGGAGTCCAGCAGCGTTCATGAATTAGTATCACCATCTGATAAAATTAACCTAGCAATATTAGCTATGTTGTGGGAAGTCATTGAATCCCCAGGTGTATATGTTTTGTGTGTTGAATATACAGTACCAGATGTCTAATTAGCATAAAGATGTTAGCAAATACATCCTATGTATATAATGAATTCAATAATTTATATTTATTTTGCTGTTAGTGATGAGAACATGAGCAAGCTACTGAACTCACTTTATACAACTAATACAAAGTATAAAACATGTTTATATTTTCAAAATTAGTACCTTCTCATTAAACAAATATTTGAAAATGAGGAGCTTGTCATGGATTGAATAATTATATTGTATAGTGATCAGTGTCCGCATATAATATAGTGAGGATCATCTATCTAGTTACAGAACATCTACTATAAAAAGATCAAATTAATTGTATCAACATGAAATTTAGTTAAAATCACCCAATGTGTAAATACCACAAACAAGCAAAAAAAGGGGGAGGAGTGGGGGGGAGGGGGGAAAGCGGAGAGGTGAGGGAACGAAAGGTACAGGGTGGTGGAGAGTGAGGGGGAAAGACAATACAACCAGACATGATAGGTATATTGATAATTACAGAAATGCTTTAAGGTCCCACTCAGTATTGAGACCTTTTGGCATAATTGTGTCCACAGTAAAAATCCAAAATGCTTCTCTTTGATACAGAATTTTAGATCTATCTCCTCCTCGAGTATGTATTTTAATTTGTTCTAGGGCAATACATTTGAAATTTTTTAGACTGCCATTTTGGCAGTCTTTAAAGTGACTTGAGACAGGATGGGTAATGTCCAAATTTTTTATTTGTCTCATGTGTTCTAGCATCCTTCTTTTGAATGCTCTAGTGTTAAGTGCCACGTATCTTTTATTGCACCCGCATGTGATTATATAGATTACATGATCAGTATTACAATTTAAGAAGAGCGGATTTTGAATTCTTTAGTGTTCTCACTATTCATGAAGATCTTGGATTTCTGGACATGTTGGCAGATTTTACATTTTCCACATGGGAAGCAACCTACAAGATTGGGAAATAGCATATTTTTGTTACCATCATATTCAGTAGATACCATACTAGTTGACACCATATTGCCCAAGGTATGGGCCTTTTTAAACACAAATTTAGGATCAATTGCAGCCATATCTTTTAAAAGTATATCAGTGTTCAGAATCCCCCAATGTTTTTTTATTATAGATTTAATGTTAATGGATTGTGTACTGAATTGCGTAATAAAGAATGGTGGTTCAGATTTGTTTGTCTCTTTTTTTGTTTCCTTGATAACCCCCCCCTGAAAAGCGTAGGAGTGGTTACACCTTCCGTTTTTAATGTAGCTAAATAAACACATTTTTTATTACCCAAGACCTGTCTCTCTAGTGCTGTGCACTGATCCCTTTCTTTTTTTGGAATTCTCTAGACATTGATGTGGCTGCACGCTGGAAGATCTTCGTGGTGAAGCTGTGTGAGTACCTATTGCTTATTATTATCGCTTCTATGGAGGGTCTATCTGTTACACCGATGCTCGCCACAAACCGGGACCGGACCGCGGGGCTGAGGTGGGGTTATATAATCACCGACCTTAGTCCACGCAGACTGATCCGGAGTGCGCAGTTCTTAGTCGTACATCGCAGGGTCAGGATTGGAGAAGGCAGCATCGTCGTTAATGAAGCAGGAGTTCGGCAACAGGAAGTCAGGAGCGCCCCGCTTCAGCTTAGGAGCGTGAGCGCGGGGGTGGCTTCTGCGCGAGGAGCGGCCTCGGCCCATGACGCCGATCTCAGCAGGAGGAGACAGCAGGCTGGCCGAAGTTCACCTCAGGGCAGCGTCGGGAAGAACCAACGCTTCAGCGCAGAAGTCCAAGGCAGGCCACTGCAAGAGGATCGCAGCAGGCCGCAGGAAAGGAAGGGTAGCCACTGCTAGGAGGGAATGCAGCAGATACCAGTGCTGGCAACAACACTTCAGCACAGACGTCCAGGGCAGGCCACTGCAAGGAGATAGCAGCAGGCCAGTGCTGGCATCAACGCTTCAGCACAGACGTCCAGGGCAGGCCACTGCAAGGAGATAGCAGCAGGCCGCAGGAAAGGAAGGGTAGCCACTGCTAGGAGGGAATGCAGCAGATACCAGTGCTGGCAACAACGCTTCAGCACAGACGTCCAGGGCAGGCCACTGCAAGGAGATAGCAGCAGGCCAGTGCTGGCATCAACGCTTCAGCACAGACGTCCAGGGCAGGCCACTGCAAGGAGATAGCAGCAGGCCGCAGGAAAGGAAGGGTAGCCACTGCTAGGAGAGAATGCAGCAGTCACCAGTGCTGGCATCAATGCTTCAGCACAGACATCCAGGGTAGGCCACTGCAAGGAGATAGCAGCAGGCCAGTGCTGGCAACAACGCTTCAGCACAGACGTCCAGGACCAGGCCTCTGGATACTCAGGAACTTGGAAGGTAAGAACGCTAGGAGAGAGGCCTGGGGTGGTTTGTGGCAGAGACAGTAACATAGAGGTAGGAATAGTTATGCTCGGCGCTGGTTCAGTGCCAACGCCTAGAATATAAAGGGCGGAGATCCAATCACAGGAGGAGGGTGTGTGAGAATTCCTCCAATGAAAGAGCACAGGGCAGAAGCTGCAATGAGAGGCAGCACCTGTGCCATAGATTGCCAGAGGAAGCTTGCAACTGCACAGGTCTGCAAGGCTGCAGTCAAAGCCAGTAGTGGATTCCTTACAGTACCCCCCCCTTCAGGTGAGACCTCCGGACGAACAAGATCCATCACAGATTTGGGGGACATGGAATTGTTCCTAAACCTCCTTAGGCGAGAGGTGGTGTTGAAATCCCATAGTTTGTTGGGATTCCTTACAGTACCCCCACCACTGGGTGAGAAGCCTGGGTGAACAGGACCATTCATAGGTCTGGGAGACATTGAGTTGTTCCTGAAGTGTCTCCGGCGAGAATTAGGTCCACAATCCAGGTGTACATTGGCGAGTGCCATGAAAGACAGCGGTGGTACTGCAGTTCTTGGTACATGAACAATGGGACCTGAGGGCTCTGGAATGGGAACATCAGAAAGGCAGTAGCCAGGTGTCCGGTGCATAATAATAGTCCAAGAGTACGGGACACAGGACACAGATTGTCGGACAAAAATGGCAGAGGGACCTTCAGAGAAGGCAATGTCTTTGGTGAAATCAGCACAGAGGAAGTTGCGATAGTCTTTAGCTTCCAAGGAATTCCGGGTGGTGGTTAGCAAGGGAATGGGGCGGGAGGGTTCACTACACACTATTGCATCGGTACTTTTGATACCAAGCAGGGTTGCTATCCCAAGCAATTTGCGAGAGTCTGTAGCAGTGTGAATGCAACTCTTGGTCATGGTACTGGCAGTTGAAGAAGGATCCGCTTCCTTTGGTTTGTGATCTTTAGAGAGAATCAAATCCGAAATTGTGGCCTTGGCGAAGGACATAATAAGCATGTCTATACCCATAGTGGACCTATAGAGAACAGGGACGGACGCTTCAGGTAAAGCGACGAGGTCCAGTAAGGGTGTCTTCGTCTTAGGGAGAGGCCACTTGCCATACAGAAAGGGCACTTTGGGCACCGCACAGAGACCTGCGAGTAAGGAGTCTGTTTGAAAAGTGAGAAAACAGATTTTATCCAAAAAAAAAAGGCAGGCGGTTAAGCGGTGCATCAACCTTAGGGAAAAAAGTCTTGGGGTTAAAGCTGGGTGCCTCCAACACAGAAAAAGAAGACAGAGAACTAGAGCTTGGCTTCGGAGTGGAGGTCCCAGGTACCCAGGTCTCACATGATACTGTGGGAGAAGCAATGCAAATTGTTACTGTTTTAAACATAGGGTTTTTAACATCGGTAGCTCCAGGCACCTTTTTGAGAGGTAACCCTAGTTTTGGGACAGGACAGTCAATAGCAAGTACCCCAAGTATTGTGGAAGACACAGAGAAATATAAGTCCATTTTAAAGACGGGATCTTCTGAAAAAAGGGAAAGTTCCAAATGCGATACCCCTGAGTTCGTGATAGTAGACATACAGTCAGTAGTGGATACCCTGAATACTGTGGGCAAATCAGCGTGAAACAGTATTATTGCAGGAATGGGCATCCCAGACTTAAAGTCATTTTTAATCATCCCGGAGGCTGTGGCATGATCCGTGAGAGAAACTGGGGTAAACTCTCCAACAGACACAAGGGACATCTTGCTTGTTTCAAAATTGGGTCCCTGAGAATCCCTAGTGAGGGCATCAGACTCCATGGGAAACTTAGTGACAGTGGTTTTGGAACTGATTAAAGGATTTGCAGGTATCACAGATTTAATAGGAGAAATACCTTGCAAAACAGAAATTTTAGTAAAGGTGATAGGCATCACAGATAGGACAGACAGAAGTAAGCTAGGCAAGGTTGCTTCTATAACAGAAGATTTGGCAGCGGCAAAGCTTAACGCAGCGGCTGCTGGAGAACTTTTAACTACAGTGAGAAGGGACTGCAGATTTACAAAGTCAGGGATAAAGGGAGTCTCAAACTTGAAAGCCTGATCCTTCAAAAAGAAGGGCCCTAACTTTAATTGTACTAAGGGAGCAACAGCAGATACGCTGATCTCAGAAGGGGTCACTTGGAAAGGAGCATAATATGTACTGTTCGCTTTAAACCCTAGGATTGGAGAAAAGGAGAACTCAGACAGTGCAAGTGGGGCAACCACGACTGTGCTGGTCTCTGAAGTGGGTATTTGGGAAAGAGTGTCTGGGACATCAGAAACGACAACAGATTCCACGAAAAGGGGTCTATGCTCAGAAGCAGGGGTCTCAGCTCTCTGAGTGACAGATGGGGTGAGTGAAATACCTAGGAGTAGGGATTCTGCGAACAGGTTTAGAGAAACAAATGGCTCCAGAATACTTTTTACTGGAGCCAGTATTATTGCCGAAAGTTCAGGGGGCATAGCCCCGAGAATTTTAGCCGAGTCAGAGGACAAAAGGGGTTGATCCTCTGAGGCTAAGGAGGTGTCCCTGACTGACGAACTAAAGGGATCTACCAAGGAAGGTTCACAGGGCTGACTTGCAGGGGTTAACATAAGAAAAACCCCAAGGGTTAAATTACTCTGTACCTGAGAATCAGAGAAATAGAAGCTAGGCTCCGAGAGTGGGGTCATAGGGGGTTCTGCCTCTTGCCCTAGGGACCTATCCTTAGACTGCGGAATACTAGGGTTAGCAGTAGGGACCTCACAGAGCAGACTAGCAGGGGTTAATACAGAAAAAACCTCGGAAACAGAGCTTAGAATTTTTGGTTTAGGAAAAGAGGGCAAACAGGATTCATTCTCTGGTGCTAGGGAAGACACACTGACCTGGGGACTGCAGGGATTTACAGTGGAGGACGCATAAGCCTGACTAGCAGGGGTTAAGACCGAAATAACCTCAGGGACAGAATTTAGGGAGGTTAACTCGGGATTAGGGAGCGTGGCAGCTTCTTCCTTAGCGGGCAGCGACAGAGAAATGGTTTGACCATTCTTAGGAGAGAGAGGTACCCCCACAGGTTTAGCAACAGAACTGACAGAAAAGGGTTTGTGAATAGTCTGTGCGTGGGCAGCAAGTAGAGGTTCACGCTCACTTATGTTCTTGTCAAATTCCAGGAATAATTTAAGGGTGGTGTCTATGGACTGAGCCGGTACCCCAAAATCCGCAGTTTCCAGTCCCGGAGTAGACATAAGAAGGAGTAGTTTGGAGTACTGGGCTTGTAACATCTTCTTCCTCAGAGGAGCCTGAAACGCGTAGGGTTGTTATGTATTAGTTTTTGTTTGTTTCCATTTTTTCATTTTATGTAGTCTTAATAAAACTTTTTTAGCCCTCTACTTGGTGAGCTGATGGTGCAATTTTTGGACTTCGGCGATTCTATCTTCCAATCTTCATTACCTATGCTGTTACTGCCGGATTGGAGTGACGCGCTGAGGATCTGAGGGTACGTGGGTGTCGGCGCTTACCACTTTCTCCCCAGTGAAATCACACGTCTACAAGGGAGAGGAAGATTTACCGGACGGACCGGATATGCTATGACGCACTTCCGGCACTCGGGAACTCCGCACCAGAGATGAGAGACCGTGCAGTGGATTGTAAAGACGGCTTCGTCTATTCTGCAAATAAGGCAGCGAACTAGGAGTGCTACAGGAGGGATCCATAGAGGTACCAACATTGTCTCTCTATTCTCCAAGGATCTCAGGTAGCGGTTTCCATTGGAACTCTTTTTCTTTACCACGTTGTCTCCAGAGTTTTCTCTATCTACTGTACTTCCATATTGTTACACCCACGTTTTTAATTCCTCTCGTTGCTTGCCTCAGTAGTCCAACCTAACATTTTATTATTACTATCTTTGGAACTCCCTGTTCAGAGCTGTGAGTAGCGTCACCACTGTCCACAACCTGTGGCTTCACATTGCCATGACAATGCTGCATGACATCACAATGTCAAGTGACATCCCTAATCATTGCAATGCAACACCATTTGACCACACTGCACCATGATGAGGGGCACTGCAGGAAGACAACGCAAAAGGAAAAGTTGTGAGTCCCTGTACCGAGCCCCACAATTTTACCAGCCGGCACTGCTCTTACTCAGTATACGTCAAGCACCTTCTCTCTCCACCTGTCAGACAAACCTTTAAACTCGCCTCTTAAATCAAGCATGTCAAAAGCCTTGACTGGTTGCTACTATCAAAGACACACAGTGACTTCCACTGACCATAGTGGCAAAACACAATCATTTACTGCACTTATTCCTTCACCTGATGTCTCTATAAATCTACCAACATACCTGTACCACTTAGATTATAAGATCTATGGGTCAGGGATTGTCTTCCTATTTTCTGATCTTGTCTGTTGCACTTATTGTATTATAATTACCTGAACAGTATTGTCTCTCTTGTAAAGCGCTGAGTACAACAGTGGGCGCTTGTAAGAGATGTGTGCAGAGGTATACAAATGAAGACTGTTTTAGGGTGAAATTACATATTGGCTTTAATGAGCCTGTGCCTTTATCCAGGCAAAACATACAAAAACAACAAAATAACAAACCCTATCCCTTTGTAAGGGCTTACTTACTTCCCCAGATCCTATCTGCTGGACTGGAGGGATATTCCCATTACCAGCCTATCACCCCAAAATCTCAGGAAGTACGTTAAGCAGGTGGCCCTCCATGTCAGTCTCTGACAGGCTCCTGGGTCCTCTGTGTCCAGGAAATTTAAGTATCTGGTTGTCTTGATCTCGGCACAGCCTTTGTGCTCAAGACCGTGTCTGTGTGCAGGCTTCTCTGCTCTCCTTCTGTCAGCCCAAATGTGATCAAATCTCTCTCCAGTTTCTCACATCAGACTTTTCTAAAAGTCCTAATCAGCCAGGTGGTGTCTGGTTGATTACCTGTGTGCAATTAACCAGCACACTGCTACATATAGAGGCAGTTTCTCTCAAACAGTGATAAGTCCCTGTTTCAGCGCTATATAAATAAAGATATACATAAATTCAAGGGGTCTGATCCATCTATGATACAAATATTAATTGCTTTATAATGTATTTTCATTTCAAAAGCATTGTGCTCTCGTTATTGCTCACTGATTCAAAAAGCTATTTAACATGCCTGTTTTTTTCTTTAATTTGGCATTATTTATTCTTATACTCTTGATATTCTTATATATTCATGACCTTTCATTTTATCAATAAATGCTGCAAGCAAATATCATTTTATTTAAACTCCTGCTTATTTTTAGTTACTGTATTTAGTTACCCTCAGTATCCTTAACATCAAACACTTTACACCTGACATGTTACAGTTCAATGATTGATTAAGCTTTCTTTCTCTAAAATGAATGCATACAGTGCCAATATGTTGTTTGAACAGGATTTTTGAAAAACACAGAACATAACAGTGGTGTTTATTCCCTATGGCAAATACTGTACAATGCTTTGAAATTATACTATAAAAAAATATTTTCCCTGTTGAGCCGTTTATTCATCTGGAGGTTTTAAAAGTGATCCATACATTATTATAAATATTTCTGCCTGCATGATAGTGATTAGTTCAAATTCTGAGTCTTGTGACTCCACAGGTTGATGTTTTGAAACATTAATTGGCATAAGAGCAGAAAGCAAAACCTGCAAGACTTGGTATTCATGCTGCACACTGATCTACTACAGACACATAGCGATCCAGTATACATTAAGGGTTGACACTTTCACTGTTGTTTTGATTCCAAAACAAAAGACGTTTTGCTAAACTTTAATTTCTTTCATTGTTGTTATTAATTTTTTTTTACTATTTTTGGGAATAAATCAATAGGCAAAAATTTCTGAAATAGCATAATAAGACATAAAAATTATTAAAGTATGTATAAAATCCTACAACAATTAGAATATGAAAATAATATAACTTTAAAACCCTAAAATAGCTATTAAAGATAAGAAACTCCTAAAGATGGGCACTAGGCTTGATATTCTAGTTTTGGTTTTAAATAATTTTGTAGGTTTGGTTTTGATTCTAATGTATTAAGAGTTTTGGTTTTGGAATGTAAGGTTTTGGTAGGTTTTAATTTCACACATTCAGTTTTTACCATCTGTAGTATACTGTAAATGCATTAATAAATTGTTTGTGACGGTGAAGGCGTACCTATGCCATGAAAATAAAGGTATTCTACCTGGCCAGGTACCCCTGAGTCAGAACATTTATTTTTACAGTGTCAGTTCTGCGATCCAGAGCTGACTGCAGTCCTAAAAATGTGTGTTAAACTGTTTAAAATGTGCCCGGGGGGAATAAGGGCCTGCTAGCTTGTGTTTAAGGGGTTAATTGGAGAAGTGCACCTGGGATTGCGATAAGCAGTGAAGGATACAACATTGTAACACTGCCTTACCCACAGTAGTCAAGTGGATAGTGTAAATTTAGGTCAATTGGATAATTGCGTCTGCGGTTGGATTGCTACATTGAGTTCAGACCGCAGATGGGAAATACAGACGAGACCACGAGTATTCTAAAGTTTGCCTTAAACTAGCCTGGTTACATTCTGGATATGTGCTGGGTGTAACCTGGCTAGTTTAAGGCATTTCTGCATTGACTAATGACCCATAGGATTAACACAGCAGGGGTCCCTGGCAGTCCCATTCAGTTTGAATGGGACTGCCAGGTACCCCCGCTGTTAATCTGATGGGCCATTAATCAATGCAGAAATGCTGGGTCTAGTTTAAGGCAAGATTAAGGCATGTATCCAGCATGTACATGGGTGTACCTGGGTCTTTTTGGTGATTGCCACTGGTTTGTGTTAGAATAACCATGGGCACTACAGTACACTATTGAAGCACCACAGTTTAAAGCCTACACAATTAAAGGTATAACGTTAGTTAGGAATGTCCTAGCTTTCTGATTTTTTTGTATGCAAAGGGTTAGAAGGGAATCATACAGATTGACATGATTTTATTAATTGTACCATGTGTATAAATACATAAAAGGGCTTAGCCCTGGTGTAGGTACATTTAAAATTATGTGAGCTGGGGAATTTAAATGACATTCACAGAACCAAATTGATGACGTGGGGTTAGTGTGTGTCTTCCCTACCTGAGAGGCATGGAGTGTTCCCCTCATCCCATCAGGGGATGAGGGAGTTTAGGAGGGATGCTTGGGGCCTCAAGACCTGGGTATCTGCTCCAGGGAAAATTGAGGATGCTATGCCCAGAATAAAGACTCAGTTATACTAACGATGATGTGTAGTCTTTGGAGGAGAAGGAGTTGCCAATGGGGACCATCCTGCCTGTCAACATCCTCATGGGATGGAGGTACTGCACCCTAGGAGGAAAAGCCATCCCTGTTGCTGCTCCCACACAAAACCAGCGGAGCCCTCAGGCCTTCTGTAACACCCAGGTGAGCACACAGCACCAGAGAAACACCCATGTAGTGTCCAGATCTCCCATGGGAGGGGGAATATGTGCTACATATTTATATGATAATTAATGTGTGTCTTATTAGATATTAGTTATTTGTATATAAGTAAGCTATTAAATATATAATAATCTACATATGATTATATAAAGATTAGTGCACACACATCTCTAATTTTATTATATAATTTTAGGAAGCATAACTTATATATTAAATCATTGTTCTTAGTCATAATTTATATTAGTTCTTCTATAGGTTCATCACACTGTCCTTGCAAGCTCAAAACCCAAACCCGATGAATTTTATATACAGTATATATATAATACATTATCTAATGAAGTCACGTCACGTGACGAAACGTGTCAGGACGATACGCTATATGCACTGACGTCTCTATACAGAAGTCCCGTCACATACCCATGAGGAATACCCTGTAGCCTGCATCTACTGTAATACATCCAGGCAAAGCTCTGGATAAACTCACTGCGAAGCAGAATACCCGCCAACCCGGCAAAGGCAGCGTGTGGTGGATTTTCATTGGGTTAACATCCAGGCTCCCTGCGACTGAACCCCGGAGTATCGTGGAGTCTATTGGGACATTTGCTACGTGCATAATTGCTCCATATTTGTACCATACCTGGTTGGGGATTATGGTTCCATCGGCGATCAGGTGTTGGTGACGTCATTGCCTTTGAGATTGAATCTCATACACGCTATTCTATTCAGTCCTCTTGTGAGTGCATGTCCAAGAGAGCAATTCTTTTAATTTGTATTATTAAAACTTACCTATACAGTATTATGCTATGGAGCTTGCGCTTCTTTTCTTCTCTTGTGTGTGTATGTGTATATATATATGTATGTAACCTGGTCCCCGAGGGGGGTTTGTGCATGGGCAGAGCGCAGTCACGGCCATTACGAGTCGCACATGTGCAGAATGCCATGCGCACACTGCCCCAATGTAGTGAAGGCTCCACAGGGACTACAAGCCCCATAGTGCTTAGGGGCTGCATACCACCTGACACCAGGGAGCCAATGAGATGGCTGTTTCCCCTGAAAGGGGAGAAATAGATATTCGCACGCTGGGTGTGCAGAGGTCAGTCGACATCCGGACAGAGAAGGTGTAGGTAGGGTCCAGGGAGCAGTGCTCCTTTGGATATGGCCAGATACCACCCAAGGTCCCAAATAGATCCCCTGTGCCCCAGTAGATATTGTGAACATTGCATACTGTAGGGAAAGGCCTCAGATAGCGACCCTTCCACAGTAGTAAGAGTGAGAGATATGCTGCAGGGCATTGCCTGAAGTGCGGCCTGTTGCATGGGAGCATACCAAGACTCCTTGATAGAGAATATTTATAGGGGTACACTCCGGCTTGAAGCCCCTCCAGAGGAATCTGTCTAAGGATTCACCTAGGAAAGGAGCAGCAGATTGCGACGCTGAACCACGTCACTGATCCGAGGAGTTCTACTAATTGTCCTGGTCTGGACTAAGACCAGAGAGGTATTAATCACGTGCACCAACGGGCCCCAACACAGGGAAGCGTGCTATCCACACACACTCTTTGGGAGAGGGATAGCTGGTGGACACTCAGTAGTTAAGTGCCCAGGCACGCCAGAACTTCGAAGTTTACCATTGGGAGTTGTTACTGTGGGGTTGTGTTATGTGGATGAGATATATTCTGTGCATAGTAAATACTGTTATCATATATCTGTGTGCAATTACTGTGTGTATTGGTTTTGGTGAGGGGCTCCTCCGACCAGGTTGGGATCTCTTGCCGGTGGAGGCGCTGCACCTAGGCGATAAATATACCCCAGGCTCCCAGTGGCGGAGGCTCAGGCCTCTTGTTAGCTGAACAGGTGACAGCAGCACAGGTAGTTTCAGTACTCATGAGTCACAAGGGCTATATATATATATATAGTAGCCCCTGACGAAGCCCAAGTGGAGAAACGCGTAGGGCATGCGCACTGCAGAGAAACCCCCGGCACCGGAGCAGAAGCCGTGACAGAAGGACTGTGGAAGACGAACTCTCGCGAGAGTTGGAGCCGACACACGTGATGCGGAAGGACTCTGGCATACCAGCCGTGCAGTGGACCGGCGTTTCTGTGCTATGAGTGTGAGAGACTCAGTTTAAACTCTCAACTGCTCTGATCCGATTCAACACATGTGAGTGGGATACCAACTGTTGTTTTTAGATAGGAATTTTATTAAAGGTTTTACACTATATTCCTTTTCTCCTATATTACTCTCCTCCCCTCTCCCTCCCCTCCCCTCCCCCCCTGCGAGATCCATTCCGTGACAAGACACCTTCCAGCAGCAGAATGATGATGAAGCTGTGAAAATTGTTTGACTAATCGTGTGCAGTCTAAGAAATCTAAGACGAAATTGAAGTTCATCAGTAGCAGAGTTCCTGAGTCCCACTGTGGATTAAAGGCTTTAAATTGCTGACAAACGGTAATTGCATATCTTACCACCTAAGACCTGATTGTTTTGACATACTGCCCTATGATATTTTTCTCCCCTCCCTCTTCTCTTCCTTTCCCTGCAATTTGCGCCTAGGTCACTTCTTCTCTGTATACTCTATTGCGGCAGGTGTGGAGCCGTGGACCCAATTGGCAGCATTCTGTAGGGTTAGTGGTTCGAAGGGTTTATCATCTCTCAGTTGATTGATTGGCAAGGTATATAGTTTATATACTCTACATCTAACTAAGTGTTTGGTGTTTGCGCTGTTGTATCTTGTTCTCTTTATATATATATATATATATATATATATATATATATATATATAAAATCAAAAAATAAATAGATGATACCGTTCTGTGGCTAACGAAATGCTTTTATTTGTGCGAGCTTTCGAGATACACTGATCTCTTCTTCCGTCGATGTTACAATGAATGAAGCAAGCAAAATCTATACTATAAACAGTGTCTATTGGAATGTTATCTGTGCTGGTCCTTCCCCCGGTGTGGATGTGTTTTATGGCTGGAGGTGTCAAAAGGTTCCTGAAAGCAAGTGATGAAAGAGTGTGTATGTGTATCAGTGTGAATAAAAATGAATGGAGAGCCCACAGTATATACAGTGCTTTACAAAAGGTGTGTGTGGAGTGGGAGTGGATATAAATGGTGTGGGTGGGTGTGGAAATGTGAGAGTTAGTAGCACAACTAAAAGTGTGTGTGGATACTATGTGGTCCCTATTGGTGTATAGGGATGGAAAAACAAGGAGTATAAGTATGTGTGAGAGACAGCTGTGTGTGCATATATATAGCACAGTATGTACAGACATGGCCTATAGCGCTCATGGGAAGAGAGTTCACTTGTGTCAGTAATGACTCCTAAAATTTCGATCTCTGTTTAGGCCACTGCTAAGTGTCCCGAACAGTTGCACAAATTTGTATTCATGCAACCGTCTCTCTTTCGGTGTTTTAAGATTACATTTGAGTATGGCAACCCTCAGATCGTTCATCTTATGGCCAGAGTCAGAGAAATGTTCGCCAACAGGACTGTCTCTTGTTCCGCGTGTGATGCTGTGGCGGTGCAGGTTCATTCTCTTGTTTAGCCCCTGCCCTGTCTCACCTATGTAGTAGCAGCCCCCTGGGCATTTCATGCACATGATGAGGTACACAACATTGCTGGAGGAACAGGTGAACCTTCCTCTGATTTTGTATTCCCGATTCCTGTGTGGTATTTGTATTGTGTCCGCTGTGTAGAGCATTGCACAGGTTTTGCATCTTGGGTCCTGGCATGGTTTTTTCTCGCATTCAGTTGTACTACTGAATACTTTACTCCTCACCATAATATTCTTGAGATTATGGGGTTGTCTGTATGATAATAAGGGTGCTATAATGAGGGTGTTTTGTCCTCTCAGGGACATGTTCACTTGCTATGAGCTTTGCTCCTTGTTTCCTCCCCAGACACTGCTGAGTACCTGACTTTAGGTGACGTATTGCTTATTTGCTGCTGCAGACTAAGGTGTGCTTTTTGACTGCATTATGTGTGTTTTACATTGAGTCTTATTGACGTTGCATTACTCTGTATTTATCCCAGATTTAAGGGAGATAGAAGTGTATTGCTGTTCTTTGTATTAACCACGTTACTTAGCCACCATTTTTTGTCTGCTGTTAGCTTTACTGTTTCCACCCTGTCAGGTACTTTAGAGCATTTATCCTGTTTATTCAGACCTTTGTATTGTCCCTAATGGGACCCTCTGGTTAGAGGATATAACAAGTTTTGCTATATATAGGGGATCCATGCCTTATTTTAAAAACTTTCTGTACTTTGTATTTTAATTTTATGTTCTGTGACAATCCGTAATAAAATTTTGTGTATTTGTACTGCCAGGCAAACTAGAGTGCTTTTTTAGGACTCTTTTTCTCTCTTGCAACTATATATATATATATATATATATATATATATATATATATATATATATATATATACATATACATATGAATTGGAGTCCTACTGGGATAGTAACCTAAAGTCTAAAAAAATAGACAAAGAAGCCCCAATGCTACATTCAGTGTGATAATTTATTCAGCTAAATAAAAAGAGAACAGCAGCACAACAGCCAAAAGGGAACCAGGTTTGAAAAAGTAATGAACATCTTTATTTAATAATAAAGCATCACCCACAGGAAGTGTGAGACCCTGCTTACTTACCGTACTTATTACCCACTCCATGCAAGAGGGCATCTATTTTTCTGATTCATTTAGTCTTTATTATTGACTTTCTTAGTCCTATTACTATTTTGAACAAGTAGAAAAATAAGGCAGTGCACTGCCCAAAGTAACAGAAGGAGGCTCACGGTTTAAAGCAACAAAAAATAGATTTATTACATAAAAAGTGGACAAAGGGTCCCCCATAGGCCGCAGCAGGGGTCCACCAACTAGTTTCAGGCAAAAATGCCCTTTATCAAGGTGTACAGAACAACCCAAAAAGCCCCAATTTATAATACAACACTGATCGTGCTATCACATGATGTCACGACCAATCAGAATGCAGCACCTAATAGATGTGTCACATCAATACACTAAACTTTATTAGACCTCACATGTCTGCAAATACAAGGCAATGAGTATGGGCAAACAGGTAGTGCGCTCTGATTGGTGCACTGACTTCTGGAACAATTGTAACTTTATTAAACCGACATTTAAAAACGTCCATGACAACAAAAAAGGGGCTTCTTAAACCGTAGTCCAAAGATATAAAACAACAAAATATAGAGAACAGACATTCTACATAGGGACTAACATTAATAATAAACTTAAAAAAAGAATATTAACAACAATTACAGCTTAAAATTTACAGTGAATCTCTAGCAGGATTAATAACAGAATTTTTAGCAAAAATATTTAGCAACATTTTTAGCAAGGTTTTTGCAAGATTTTTAGCAAGATTTTTAGCAAAAATTAGAGGAAATGTCCCAGGTCCCAATCTGTATTAAATCCAAATGGAACCTGGGTTTTCAAAGTAAATATCCAAAAGGCCTCTCTCTGATCAAGCCTCTTGATACGATTACCACCTCTCTCATGACACAAAACTGACTCAATCCCCAAAATTTTGAGTAATCTACTATCTCCCTGCGTGCAGTGGGTAGAGTGTAGTGGAACCGGATGATTGAGATCTTTTTTCTTAATGAGCCTCACATGCTCCATAATGCGTATTTTGAGGCTCCGTGTAGTCCGGCCCACGTACTTGTTTTTTCTGATGCACTGGCTTTCTACACAACCTACTATTACTATTTTGAGCACCCATAAACCATTTTTTAATTGATAATTTATTCAGTTCATTGCTATCTGTTTTGTCTCTGTTTATTCTTCTCAGAATTATGGTTCATTTAGTTAAATCCTTTGGCCAAAACATTTCCAGCCTGCAACCAGCTCAAGGTAGACCCTCTGAGCAGCTCCTACACTACCAATTGTATACTGTTGTTTGTATTTCTTCCACTGCATAAAGAGAAGAGGAAACAAAACCACACTACAGCAAATAGCCTGGGCTACGTGAAATGTATGCAGTGCCTGAATGGTTAAAATGAAGAAACACTGTGTATGCTATGGTGAGCTATACTGCAGTTAAAACTGGTTAAAAAACAGAAGTGCCGAAATAAATATAGTGAAAAATAAAATCTAAAAAATAAAGTGCAAGAAAAAATATATAGTTATAGTTCCCATGCTTGTTGCAACAGCAACGGTTATCTCCACCTCTCTTCTATGGCAACAGATCTCTTAATAAACTACTCATTCACGTCTGTACCAGGACCTACTGATTAAAAGAATTGGGATGTGTGAGGTTAAAACTAAGGAGAAGGGGTCACAAACCTCCCAACATTTTTTTCAATTTACATTTAGACATACTGTACACAGTGCTAGAAAGCCAAAATCCGAACCCACTGCATATTATATATAATATATATGTATATATATTTACACAACACACAAATAGAATACCGCATCAAATCAAACCGATAATAATAAATAATGCCTAAGCCCAAACAGTGTGTCCCTATTAAATAATAAGAAACCTCTGCCAGCGGTGCTGGAGGGATGAATGATAAATATGAACCACAAAAAAGAAAACAGAACCCTCACATCAAAGCACTCAGACATATTGTACAAAATATGAAAATACATGTATTAGATCAATTAAATCAAAAACTCAAAACAAAACGTATCACACATACACATAAGCAGACATGAAACTGACTAAAAAAAGCCTACCTACTGAACTCCAAATAATGAGGGCAAATGAAAAGGACAGGCTAAATGCAAACTTTAAAGGGACAAAGCCCCCCCCCCCCCCCCGTACAGAAACAAACCACACTGGGGACAGAGTACCCAATGTGATTACAACCGGCCTGTTATAAAAGGGGAAAGAAAGAATCCTTGAACCTAAACTACATAGCAGCACACCTATGGCTCATAATAAAGCCAAACACAAATAAATAGTCAGAGGGAACCGTAGAGGGCACAAATAAACATCCATCCATGTAAACATGCATATATCCAATGACATCCAAAAACATACATATATTAGATGTCAACACTACCTAAATAACTGAAGGCTGCAAACATTGCCTGAAAGGGAGGGAGAAAAAACTCCAATTAAACCCAGATCAAATATAACATGGCATGGCTAAGGTACTGAAAGATAACGCCCTGAATATGGCTGTACACTTAGAGCAAGCAGATAAATGGATATACTCAGCTCTTCGAAGTGAATATCGGTGGATTAATTAAATGTCCTGCTAGGGCAAACATGTCAAACTCGCGGCCCGCGGGCCGCATGCGACCCACAACGAGTATCTGTGTGGCCCAGCCAATGTGTCCCGGTTACGGCTGCGGTGAAGAGGATGCAGCAGCTGGTAAGTATTCTCTGTGTGAGTGAATGCTGCCAGGGGATTGGATGAAGGGCCGCATGGTTTTGAATGAAGGAGGCGGGGCTTAGAATGCCGGCCGGGATGCAGGGGATTGGTCGCAGGCAGGTCAGAGGAAGCCGGGGGCGGGGCTTCCGCTTTGTGCAGAGCACACGGTGAGTGTATCTCTGCCTTCCCGCTCCTGGCTCTTTGCCTGCTGCGCGGTGTCCCCCGCCGGGCGGGCAGCCACAGGGACCTAGGCAGAGGCGCTCACCCCCCTTGCCGCTCACCCCCTTTGGCGCTCACCCCCTTTGGCGCTCACCCCCTTTGGCACTCAGCCCCCTTTGGCGCTCACCCCCTTTGGCGCTCACCCCCTTTGGCGCTCACCTCTTGACGCCCACCCCCTTGCACACTTGGCGCTCCCTTTGCCCCCGGTTCGCATGGTGCGGGAGATGGGTGTGGGCAGTGGTGGTGCGCGATCGCTGGCAGGCGGTGGGTGCAACGGGAGGCTCAAAAAGCAGGCCTTTCCTCTGTCCCCCGCCACACCCCCCCTCCAGTCACTCACATCCGTCGCTGTACTCCACTTTGTGTGTGTGTGGGGGGGGGGGAGTGTGTGTGTGTGGGGGGGGGGAGTGTGTGTGTGTGTGGGGGCGGGAGTGTGTGTGTGTGTGTGTGTGTGGGGGGGGGGGGGAATGTGTGTGTGGGGGGGGGGAATGTGTGTGGGGGGAATGTGTGTGTGTGTGGGGGGGAATGTGTGTGTGTGGAGGGGGAGAGTGGGGGGGAGTGTGTGTGTGGGGGGGGGGAGTTTGTGTTTGGGGGCGGAGTGTGTGTGTGTGGGGGGGGAGTGTGTGTTTGTGGGGGGGGAGTATGTGTGTGGGGGGGGGAGTGTGTGTGTGTGGGGAGGAGTGTGTATGGAGGGGAGTGTGTGTGTGT